>NC_079172.1:31452281-31588876 GCF_947568905.1 Ostrea edulis | reverse complement strand
TATTCTTCTCAAGAGGAATAGGAATTTAGATAATGTATAAATTACCTGGATGAAACTTTGTCAGGTATGGGTGGGGTTTAGAGTGGATAATGATTTATCAGATTGCAGTCCATGGGCTACAGGGAAATTAGATTTATCAGAAACTCTTGAAAATGGCCGGACAGACATGGTCTCACAGACTTTCTAAAAAAAAAAAAAAATCGCTACCTGCCACAAAACCGTTAATTTTCGGGATTTTTAAAATAATTATATGCATTCTACATTCTAAATTTCATTATAAGCATGCTACATTCTAACTTTCGTGTCAGTCTATGGACAGTGCATTTTTAAAAAATGTTTCACAAAATATTTCGCAACATCAAAGTTATACAATTAGCTTTTTAATGTAAATCATTATTCAGGTTCACGTGGAAAGACAATGACTAAAATTAACGGAAATATAAAGGAATGGGAGAGGGGGGGGGGGGCTTCTGATGATGAGTTAC
The DNA here is from genome assembly GCF_947568905.1 of Ostrea edulis. Classification (NCBI taxonomy): domain Eukaryota; kingdom Metazoa; phylum Mollusca; class Bivalvia; order Ostreida; family Ostreidae; genus Ostrea; species Ostrea edulis. Next base: position 31,588,391 of record NC_079172.1, on the reverse strand, counting down.
GAAATAACAGTTTACATAATGGTTACACAATTGTAAAGCTGTTTCATAACAGTTCGACATTGACCTCTGATCTTTCTCCCGCTTCATTGCAATCCATTTAAAAAACTTAATCACACTCAACACCTACTGCAATCCATTTAAAACATTGTTGACATTCAATAAGTCCAGTTGAATAATTAGACATGTATCACCTCCCATCCGTGCTCTGATGTAGCAATACTCGTGTGCATTTAAAGTGGATCGCTACATCAAAGACTCGTTATCAAAGCATCTCATAGAGCATGATTTCACCATCAAAAGCGCTTTACAAGGTCTGGATTATTTTATAAATATGACTTTTTGTGGGGGGTTTCTGAATAGTCTTTCATTTGTAAATAAGAGATTTCAAAATCCAAACTTCACTTTGATTTGATGCATGATTTAATTCATCTAATTAAACGCGCCAAGAAGATTCATATACATATTCTAAAAATTTTAATGAAAATATCTAATAGTATGAAAATTATAACCGTTATTTGTTAATGTCTTATAAATTTAGGGCTATATAGGGTTCTTGAACTTGTGCCTTATCCTTCAAACTTACACCAGAGTTCGTTTGCTTACAAACCAAACTCTTCCACTTAGGCATTATGGGATAGCGATTTCGTAGGCCGCGTATACTGTGTGACGTCACTGTAGAATGACGAAAAACATAACGTCAAACGTAAACAACTTTCAAAACAAGAACGTAAACATCAAGTTCATTACTTTACACAATAATTTGAACAGAGTCTCCCTACTTTTTAATGATCTTTTGATCATTTTATGTTTAAAATAAAATCCATACTTTTATATTAATGCTCTTAATGTCAATATCTTCAAACTTTTAACTACGACCTACTTCTTTAGTGTTATTTGCCTGCGTGATAATCGCGGATTCACAATATACAAACCTGTATATTGTACTGCGTCACATAGGAAAGGTCTATTCGTAGGTGACGTAATGAGGCCTCGACGGGGAGTTTGCCTTATCCTTTTAAAGTTCTGTCAATAAAACATTCAATTCACTCCTTTAATGGTGAAATCGTACTCCATGAAATGCTTTAACGAGCCATGAAATCGTTCTTCACGAGATGCTTTAACGAGCAATGAAATCGATGTATCGGTCCTCCTTAAATTTAATTGAAATATCACATTTTAAAAATCACTACATACACACCTTCATTTAATAATACTTGTCATTATATGATCGAATAATTTGGAGTTGTTTGATTGGCTGAAATCCAACAAACCAGAAAAACAGAACGTTAATATGATAGACATATATAAATGTTATATATTCACTTGCCCGTGCCTTCGAGGTGAATGTAACATTCTTTATTTGTTCATGTATAAGTTAACATGATATATTTTGTATATGGGAGAGGTTTTTTTAAGTTGCCAGAACTTGTAACCAATCCTTTTGTATATTTATACAATAAAATATATTCAAATCAAATCAATGTAACATTTGGGCCTATTTCGATTGGCAAACCTGATTTAAATTTGGTTAACTCGAGAATGAATTGAAGGTATCGAGTAAACCTAAAGTGTCCCAAATATAACCTATTTATAACCTTACCCGATCATACCTGGGTCAAACCCACATGTAATCGAGTAGTTTATGTCAGTAATAGCTGTAAATAGTGTGGGCGTGTCTTATTTTTATGGTGCATTATTGAGAAACAGGCTTTAAAGGAATAGCTGAAAAATTATTTCGAATTTGCCTACCTTTTAAGGACGTACTCTACATCATCATAATGACTGACTTCCTTTAAAACATGGAACTTTAAATATCAGCAATGTTTATCTACCCATTTCAAATAGTATTGCCTAGGTGAGTGATAGTGGGTCAGTACGTCGACTGGCGAACTGTAGGTTGCGGGTTCGAGTTCAGCAGGGTTTTTACATTTTATTTTTTTTTTTTTAGATCGTATTCTTCTAAAACTGCATTTTTTTAACTAAATAAAGTAAATTTGAAAGTTTTCAATTTCAGATATCCTCCACTTTTCATTCATGTCAAATGTCTCTGGTGTATCGTACATTTTTAACATAAGAAAAATTTCCTATGCCCGGTGCCGTCTTTCTTGTTTGCATGTGGGTTGGTCAAAATTTCTATTGCAAATTCGTTTGCGCATGTGCATGACGTTTATTTGATTGAAACTGGGTTATCTAGGGGTTCTCAATCAAAGTAAGCATTGATTTCTCCAACAATTGGCCAAAAACATTGGAAATTTAAAATTTGATACGATTGGTTATTAGTTTTTAGTCGTCCAATGAAAACTCATATCTCTATCACTTTCAACTAGGTCTTGAAATCAGAACATCGACATATGTGATGAAACATACACACTCGATGTTGTTGTTTTTCCCCAGGTCCACGTGTTTGTTATTTGACACGTGGGTATACCACGTGAAGAATTCTTACCATCATTACCCATCCGTGGATCTTTTCCCCTTAGGGTCAAATTATTAATATTTGTCACTTTGTGTTCCCTCCAAACATGACCTTGACCTCAAAGATTGATCTTTTTATAATATTATTCAAATTATGGTTTGAAATAAGTATCATTATGTGATTCTAAAATGTTTATATACTTAAGCCTGTCTTTCTATTTCACAGTGAAAAAAAATGAAGTGTTTCTTGGGATTCAACAAGCTTGATCTCCGCATCAACACTCCTGACGATGAATGGGTGTTTAAGGAAGAACCACACTCCTCCCGACGGCAGGAAATTTTACGGAAGTATCCAGAAATCAAGAAATTAATGGGATACGATCCAACAATAGCGTACATCGTAACTGTGGAGGTACTGATTCAGGTCTTCATGTGCTGGCTGTTACAGGACGCTAACTGGTCTACAATACTTATTCTAGCGTACTGTTTTGGAGGTGTCTTGAATCATTCACTAGGAAGTGCTATACATGAAATTGGCCATAACCTGGCTTTCGGACATAGTCGACCTTTTGCCAACAGACTACTCAGTATATGGTGTAATTTGCCCATTGTAGCCCCGATGGCCATTAGCTATAAGAAGTACCATGCGGATCACCATCGCTATTTGGGTGAAGAAAACCAGGATGTTGATATTCCTACGCGACTTGAAAGTTTTTTATTTCGCCACCCAATCACTAAAATGATATGGCTCGCCACTCATCCACTTATCCATGCAATTCGTCCCTTCTACAAGAGTCCTAAACCTCTGACCGGATGGGAGATCATTAACACCATTTGTCAAATGGCATTCAATGGACTTATTCTCTATTTATTCGGCATCAAGTCTTTGACCTACTTGTTGTCAGGGACTTTAATGGCGCTTGGGTTCCATCCTCTGGCAGGGCATTTTATTTCCGAACATTATCTGTTCCACGGAAAACAAGCAACCACCTCGTACTATGGTCCGCTTAATTTCATTCTCTTTAATGTCGGTTATCATATTGAACACCACGACTTCCCGTACATCCCATACAACCGTCTTCCGGAAGTGAGGAAAATCGCGGCAGAATATTATGACCACCCTTACCATACTTCTTGGGTGAAGGTATTGTGGGACTTTGTGTTTGACCGCGAAATGGGACCCCACGCCAGGGGGGTCGGCTACAGGAAGGAAGATATCAAAGCAGACTAAAGGCATTATATAGTAGATAAAAGATAGACGAATGGCGTTATTATTTATAGTTTTTGAAGAAGGAGTGATCGTTATGTACATCTTTTTATTTCCATATTTGTGTGTTATTTGACTGTACAGTGTGCATCGGTTCATTTTGTGTTGTCATTCTGTTTGTACTATTATCCCTCCCTTATGGTCGTTCAGAACATTTTAAATGTTTACCAATGTCACAGGTGCTTGTGGACAGGACTTCCGGTACCCCCTTCTAAATTTGAATGTTCAATTTCTTGAGTATTTCGGGTGTATCTTTGAATACTATGTAACTTCAGAATGTATTTATTTCAAATATTTCATAAAAACAGCTTTTAAAAATGTTTTATCACCGACCATGACAGATGAGCATGCTTGTTCCTTGCACACGTGAGCAATGTATGAATGTGATTGCACACCTTGATAAGGAAATGTTATAATCACTGAAATTGATATGTCTATAATGCAGATTTGTGGTTTTTCAAATACTCAACACGAACTGTGTATAACTAGTTAATGAGTTGTTTATAGTTTCAAATACTCAACACGAACTGTGTATAACTAGTTAATGAGTTGTTTATAGTTTCAAGGGAATGTCAACATTGTATGTGGCAACAGCCGGAATACACTGTAATAACGTCCGGATTACAGATAAAACCGCTGTATAAGACTCTGATATTTATGAGGAAGGCAAACAAAAGGTAGACGATATATTATTGATATCAATGGCCAGCATATGAAGAAACAGTACCTTATTGATTTGTACCAAAGGTCGTTGATTATAAGACTTCCTTCGTTTGGAGTTTTTCAATAACTAATGAATAAGTAATCTTTCTGTCGCGGGTACCGGAAGGTCACTACTCTTGTGTTACCAATACATGTAACATCAGTGGCGATTTCTTTAAATAAAATTTTTTTTATAAAAAGAACATTTTTTCCTATTTTTTTTTTATTTTTTTGTTCTTCAGTCCCACCCCCTCCCTTTCTTCGATGGAAAAAGTAGCACCCCCACCCTCAATTTTTGAAAATTTACTGGACCCACCACTGAATATATTATCAGCAAAACAGTGTGGAAAAGTAAAGTACGTAAAGTTTAAGCATAAAGTTCAAGAGACACATGGGCCACATCGCTCACCATTATCACGTTGGCCTTGCCGTTGTGGTTTTAAAAAAATCCCTGATAAAAATTAACTCTATGTTTTATGGTCCCAACTTAGCCCCAAAAGGTCACAAAGTCAAAATGTAAGGCATCTATATACAAAATATGAAAGCCCTAACCTTAACAATTTATGGATATTGTCTATGATAAGTTTCCTTCAAAGTAAGTCAAATCCAAGGTCAGGTTACAAGGTCAAAAATGTTGCATGGTACCAAAATAATCATATTGTCACAGGGAACGCATGTATAAGATGTATCACTCACCATTTAAAAGTTATGAGCAAAGTTCAAGTTGTGGTTAAAGTTTTGAAATTTGAGTCAAACTCCAAGGTCACAAGGTCAAAACACCATGGCATCAAATTTTCTTACCATAAGGAATTCATATACAAAATATGAAAACCCTAAATTGCTTAATCAGGAGACATTGCCTAGGTTATGGTTTCTCAAAAGTAGGTCAAAGGTCAAGGTCACAAGATTACAAACATTAATCCCAAAACAAAAGTCGTATTACAAGGAATGTATAAACGAAATATGAGAGTCCTATCACTTACCATTTAAAAGTTCTGAGCAAGGTTCAAGTTTCCGACAATATTATACCCCCTCTCGACTTTAGTCATGGGGGCAAGAAACTCCATTAGATCCACGCATTTTAAGAACGTTTGTATTTTGATATTTATGATTTGTATATTCCTATATAAAACTATGATCTCCTGTCGTGATTCCATCCCACCTCTTAATTGAACAAAATTAAATTTGCACTACCTGAAGATGCGTGCAGCATATCAATATGACTAATCGTGGCCATGCCGTTATTGAGAAGATCTTCAAAGTCGTTTCTCTAAATATTCCCATATAAAACTTACATCCCCTAATCTGACCCCATCATACCCTTGGGGTCATGATTTGTACAAACTTCAATTTGCACTATCTGGGGATATGAGGATGCTTGCATATTAAGATGAGTATTCATGACCCTGCTGTCATTAAGAAGATTTTTCCCCTATATTCCCATGTAAAACTTTGATCCCCCTTTGTGACACCATCCTACCCCCGAGGACCACAATTTGAACAAACTGCACTACCTTAAGATGCTTGCAAATGAATATGAGTAATAATGGCCCTGTTGTTCTCGAGAAGATGTTAAAAGATCTTTCCCATTTATCGCCATGAAAAACTTTGATCCCATATTGTTGCCCCACTCTATCACCGGGGACCATTATTTGAACATACTTGAATACATACTTTGTCAGGAAGCTTTCATTTAAATTTTAAAAATTTCTGGCCTATAATAGTTCTTAGAAGATTTTTGAATTACTCATCCTATTTTTGAATTACTCATCCTATTTTTTTTTTTTTTTTTTTTGCCTTTTCTGAATCATTTTCCCATCATTATAACAAACTTGGATTTCTTTTACCAAAGAAATATTTGTGCCAAGTTCAACTGAAATTGGCCCAGTGAATGTTGTTGAGAAGATTTTTGAAACTGTCACAATTTTTGTTTACTAATTCTTTAATATCTCCACTTCGAAAAGGGTGTGGTGTTTTATTTGAACAAATTTAAATCCTCTTTACCCAAGCATGCCTTGTAGCAAGTTTGGCTGAAATTAGCTTTTTGGTTCTAGAGATGAAGTCAAAATTGTTAAAAGTTGACGATCGAATAGACGGACATCGAACAAAAAAGTTATCAGAAAGAGGTCAGGTGAGCTAAAATAAGTGTGGAAACGAATGGTATGCAAAGGTAAACTTGGTAATTTAAGTCATAATGAAAGTCGGAACTATTCAAAATTCCTGACTGAAAAGCTACAGTGTACACCACACGTTCGATAACAATCCCCCGAAATATAGCAGTCCACAAGAAGAGTAAAGAGTGACAAGAGACTATTTGAGGAAATCGAGATATCGAACAGTGACAATCTCACAAATCCTATGTAGAATGCAAAATTCAGATTAGGGCAAGCATGGACCCCTGGAAACACGAGAGGTGAGGTCAGATGACTAAGAGGAGCAAACATCCCTTGTTGACTAGTCACACCCGCTGTGAGCCCTGTATCTTGATTAGGTAAACAGAGTAATCCGTAGTCAAAATCAGTATGTAAAGAACGGCCTAACATTTGGTATGAAACGCGTCAGACAGCATTCGACCTTATGACAGATTGCATGTACATGTATTTGCAAACTAGATCATTATAGCGACCTGTAATATTTCATAAACAGTTGTCTTTGAGAACATTTTAAAAAAATTCTTTATGGTTTGTAAAGAAAAGATCTTAATGAAAAACGTTAGATTTTATGGAGTCTGATTTATTCATTTTACATGGTAACATATTCACCTCAGCAATCAACAAAGGAGGTAATATATCGTTGTTCATACCTTAAAACGGATCCCATTGGTCCAAACATACTACTCGTACATATACATGTACATGTATTATTTAACCTCATTCAATTGACAAAAATGTGTCAATTGAAAGGGTTTGGAAGGGACTACATTTTGTGGCGGAAGGATTCTTTAACTAAAGCGTTCTAATGATATTACAGTTTTCTGTTTTATCTAATATATCTTCGATTTTTATACCCCTTGTACGTGTAGTTCAGATTTATAATTCATGATACAAGTAGTTGAGACTTCGAACTAATTCAAATGTTGTAATTCATTATTTTGATTGATGAAAGGTGAAGATAACGAACAGTGATCAATCTCATAACTCTTATAAGCAATACAAAATATTTCTCCAAACAGAATACCGATTCTTAAAAAAGTCTAAATTAATTTACTCGAAATTTTGTAGAAAAATTCAGTATTTTGGTCAATAATTGAATTCTTTGATCAATAGCTCCCACTTTTTAAAATTCAATTTTAATTTGTCATTGATGTGCAATTTTAGAAATTGACATTACTCCTAATATGTTCTTTTTTAAGTCTCAAATTCTAGATTATTAATTTTTCCAAAAACGTCATAATCTACTAATATTAGACTTTTTTCTATCTGTATTCTTAGAAGACATGATTATGTATCTATTTTATATATTGATTGATTCGTGTTGCTTATGTTGTGTTGACACCAACAGAAAAATCAAGTTTAAAGAAATAAATCTTGAGTAAATTCTAAATGCAAATAGGTCAAGTTTAAAACACTTAATTACAAGCTCTATGAACCCAGTTTTTCTTTTTAATTTCTAATTCTCCTTCATTGTAGAAATAAAAAAAAATGACAATGCTACAAAACTAAAGTTTATCAAAATGCAAAGATGACTCTAAATTCTGGCTTATATAGCAACTCGAATTTTTGTCCAGGAAGCATAATAATTTAAAGATTATAATTGTATTAAATTTGGAAATAAATGCAGCTGAATGCTATTGTTATTATTTACAGGATATGAGTTGTATATGGGGTAATTTTGATTCTTCTTTTTCAAAAAAAATAACAAAATGGCCTTGACCCTTTGATTAAGACTAAATATCAGTACAGCTTTAGCAACAAGACTTGTAATGAAATACTTGCATTTTTCAAGATAAAATCTGTTTTAAAACACATTTTTACTTCAATCTAGAATATCGAGTTTCTGCAAGAATGCATATAGAACGCCAAATTAGCATAAATTGGAATAATTGAAGATATCTTTAATTATTTGAATATATCATCAGTTCATTTTATGCCCGCAGCCATTCATGTAAAGATCTCTTCAAATAATTAATTATGTATTCTGAATATTATTTCACGCATCAATTGAATTGTTGCATTCATTGTTGTACAGTATTATATAAATTTGAATGGTTCTCTGTATGAATTGCCTATTTCTATGTTTTGATATTACATGTACAAATTGTCTATTATGGAATAAATCAGTTGAATACTTCCAGTCAATGGTGTCCAGTTTTTATGGAAGAACTGTTTGGATCAAATTTCATCCAACATACATCACAATAATTATTCTGATGAATTGATGAGAACTATAATTGAATTGTTCTTTTCAAATGACTTGATGAAAAGAACAACTGTAATGATACGCGCTACAATTTTATTGAAGAGAACAGTAATTTAGCTAATGCGCGCATCAATTCAATTAATGCGCGCAATAATTGAAGTATTGCTCCCTTCAATATTGACGACAGTGGTAGTTTTTAGACCATCGTACGCAAAACCAGACTGGGTTCATACTTTCGAAAATTCGACTTTAACAAATACGAACTTCAAATCTATGGAATGACAAATTAACATAAACTCAAATAATTGAACATATCATCAATTATTTAAGATATATCAAGTCATTTGATGCGCGCAACAATTTAATAAAAAGATCTCTTCAAATAATTAATATCTTCAAATTTGAATTATTGCGCGCATTAATTGGATTGATAATAGCATTAATTCTTCAGCTGAATTGATGCGCTCCTTAATTGAATTAATGATCTCTTCAAAGGAATTAATGATATCAGCAATTGAATTGATGCGCGCTACAATTGAATCGAAGAGAGCAATAATTGATATAATGCGCGCATTACATCAATTGATGAGAGCAAGAATTAAATTGATGCGGACATTAATTCATTTCATGAGAGCAATAATTGATTTACTAGTAATGCGCGCATTAATTCAATTATTGCTCTCTTCAATACGCAAGTTCTGAGTTACCCAAAAGTTATTTCCCTTTGTCGAACTCTTTCGCATTTTATAACGTATGGTGGGTACACAATGTATACATTATATCGTAGACTGGCATTGTACATAACGATTACGTACGATTAATGTAATAAAAGCGCACGGTACTGGTGTCACTTTACGTTACACTTATAACGTCATAAATTGTGGCAAAATATAATCACGAAAGCAACGTCACATTTTAAACAAATTCATTATCTCCAAGCTGTAATATCATAACTAAAGCACATGCATGATTTAATGTTTAAAAATTGAAAATAAATCTTTGTACGTGTATAGTGTACATTCATAAAAATTATGAATTCTTAGAAATACTCCAAAGTATACGTACTGTATTTATTTCACCGTGCCTACAACAGCAGGCATGTCGTATGAAATAAGGGTACCCGTTTCGGTAGGTTTCGTTTTGCTTCGGTAGATTTCGTTTCCTTTCGATTTCGTTTCGCATTTTACAGGTAACCATCCCATGAAATAAGGCTTGCAATTCTTATGAATATAACCTCTGAGAAATTTGAACACAGTAAAAAAAATCAGTTTTGGTTTTTTCTAGGATATATATAGACTTGCTCAAGTCTCTATGTTTAATAATCATTGCTCTCTTTAATACTTTTTATTAATGCCAAACACGGAAGGGGGAGGGGGGGGTAAAAACTCCCGTACGTTTCTGTCATCGATCTACATCGATCACGCTCTAGTGGAAAAAAAACAACAACCAGCGCATAGAAAGTATATGTAGTTTTGAGCTTTATAAATGAATAATAATAATAACCACGGTGAGTTGAAGTGAGAGTTAAAAACTTCCAAATAATATTACATTTTAACGTTTTAATGTTCACTTTCATTTCTGAATAAACAGTAGAAAAGGTATACAGAGTGTTATTTATACTCGTATGTTTTACTTGCGAATCGGTTAGTTTCAATATATATCATATTTAGTTTTGAAGGGGTGGTCTCGTGAAAACCGTATGACTTTAGATTTTTTTGTCAGATGTTGAACTTTTGATCTAATGATATTGTTATTCATATGCGGAAATCTTGATTTGTATTCGATAATCTTGATATCTATATGCGGACGGAAATTTTGATTTATATGTGAGAAATCTTGATATTCATATGCGAATTTTTTTTCATTTTACTCTACGAGAGAGAGAGAGAGAGAGAGAGAGAGAGAGAGAGAGAGAGAGAGGCTTCCTCTACTCTTCTGGAGTACCAACGCATGTGGGCGAAATATTCCAGGGGCAATCGCTCACACCCGCCAGAGATCACCTGGGTCCTAAATACAACAGTGAGGTTGTTCAACACGTCACTGATACTCTAACAAGATTTTGACATTCAATTCATTTAATATGTGACTTATGTATATATCTTTCATTCATTGGAAGGGGGGGGGGGGTACATAAGATCTAACACGCTATATATATCCACCGTTCTGGTGCCTGTGCTCACATCCACCTCCTAGGGAATGCTACAGGCTGGTGCATGTTGGAAACTGTAGGAGGGTCCACAGTTTGCTCTGTACTTGCTCTTTAAACCAGGTAGCACGCAGGAGACAGGTGAGATGCGCAGAGATCTCTTCCCCCTTAGAACGTGACCACCCGTTCAGGTCCAGGCACCTATGTCCACATAGGGCCCCCTGTGTTGCCCCTACGTTGGTATTCAAACTGGCCGCCTCCTCAGTTCCCCACAAAAAATTGCACGCGACCCTTTCCGCCATATATGTCAATTTGCACCCTGTTTCTGATTACGATTAATAAATATTCAAATTTGTATCACTCTTGTTAATGCAGCTAGCTAAGCAGCCTATGGGGGATTACAGGGCAGTCACCCAAGCTTCGACATAGCTACTGGGTTTATTCAGCATATTAGGGCAAGGTCAACTATTCAATTCAGGCCAAATGTTTCACGGCTGGTAGTGCTGTATATTTATTAAAGTTTAATTTTAGCAGAGTAGCTCCTCTAGTTAAATTTAAGACATCCGAGGTCAGGTCATATTCATTTCCTCTTCTACATGAGTGACGCTTTTATCAAAGAAAGATGGCAATTAACAGTATTTGTTTGAGCCATTTTGTTATCCAATACTCATAAACTCACTAAAGTTGCCTTTCTCCTGAGATAGGATGGTCTCAGAAACTCTGGATATCATCTTTTAAGAAATAATACAGCGATAGTAATAACCAAATGTACCCACTGTCATCATATTTTACGTCATAATTTACGGAAGAGTTCGACAAAGAGAAATAACTCTTGGGGAACTCGGAACTTCCGTATTGAATTAACATCTTTAATTCATTTGAAGAGAACAATGTAAAACTTATACGGTACCAATTTTGATGCACCAGATGCGCATTTCGACAAATAATGTCTCTTCAGTGATGCTCAACCGAAATGTTTGAAATCTGAAATAACTATGAAGTTTTAGATCTAAATATAGCCAAAAACAGTGTGCCAAACAAGTGGAGCCAAATTCGTCCAAGGATAAGAGCTATGCATGAGGGAGATAATCCTTAATTTTGAAATGAATTTCTAAATTTTATAACAGCAATTAAATATACATCCGTATTTTCAAGCTAGTAACGAAATAATTAGCTACTGGGCTGTAGAGACCCTCGGGGACTAACAGTCGACCAATAATTCTTTTAGAGAGAGCAACTATATAATTAAAGATATCTTCATTTCAAAATATCCACAATTGAAATTATGATCTCTTTTATTGAATTGTTGCTCTCTTTGAAAGAATTGATGCGTGCATTAATTCCTTATACAAAAGCATTGTAAATAATTAAAGATATCTTCAATTGAATTAAAGAGATCATCAAATTATACATACCGAGCTCTAAATATCTTCAATTGAATTAAAGAGATCATCAAATTATACATACCGAGCTCTAAATTAATTATTGCGAGCAATATTTCTACGAAATTGATGCTTTTAAATTGAAGAGATCAATAATTGAATTAATGCGCGCATTAATTCATTTGATGAGAGCAATAATTGATTTAATGCGCGCATTAATTCAATTAAAGAGAGCAATAATTGAATTGATGATATCTTCAAATAATTGAAGATATCTTCAATTATTTGAGTTTATGTTAATTTGGCGCTCCATACAAATCTACACTGTAAATACACGGTTTGCATCAATTTATCACCCAATCAACACAGGTAACAGCGCATGCATTCTGAACTCTCAAAATAAGTACACAGATAATGTGCCCAATTCTTAATTTTGTATTCCTTATAGGAGTTATGAGATTCCTTATCTTCACCTTTTCATACATTAAGGATAGGGACACAAAACACGCCGGTGAATTTTCCTTCCTGTCTGATCTTTCAACAATAAACTTGGATTCGGCTAAACATCTTGAAAATGTTAATAATGTGTGGGCTTTATGTACACATCAATATTTCCAAGTCATCGACAAACACTAAGGCGCGTCAGAGCCGACTCGGAGTGGATAAACGAAAGCATATTCTCGGAAATGCGACTACCTTCAATCCAAAACGGACGCAAATTGGAAAGCGTACAAAGCGGCGCGTAACCGGATCGGTGATGCGAAACGCGACTTCATGAATAAGGCTATTGATCAATCACACGACAAATTAAAAACATGTGGGGCCTTAGAAAGGAATATCTTAGTCCTCAACATCACACTTCAAAGTCGACGTGCCCTCTCAAAATTGCAAATGAATTTAATGACTTTTTCTCTAATATAGGGCACAGATATGCAGCTAAAATGGACAACATTTTACCCAGAGTTAACCAACAAATGCCGAGAGGTTCATTTTCATCAGCAAACGTTTTGTTGGGAGAGGGCCTACACAGGCTGTGCCTATTGCCCGATGCGTTTGGGTTTCTCAATAAAGTATGTCTTAATTAAACGTTTCGTCTATGTCTAACTCAAAATCTTCTGGTTCTAAAAATTAGTACCCATGTAATAGTCATGAATTGTTCAATTATGTCAAATATGTTTATTTGATAAATAGGAAAATGCACGGGTTATAAAAAATTTTGTTTTGGTCAACTCGTCAAATTCTCCATTGTCTGTTCTGCGTATTCTCAGCAAAATTATTGAAAGGTGTGTTCACAATTCTTTTTATGAATACCTCATGCCTTACAATCTTAGCAACAAAAAACAACCTGGTTTCAGACCCATGCATTCAATTCACTATGAAAAACTTACAGGTGCCTTATTTGTAGATCTAAGTAAAGTTTTTGACATGGTAAATCATCAAAATTAATATTACTTCACAAACATCTGTCTTTTAGATAATGTGAAAACTCATAAATGAAAGGCGAAGATAACGAATGGTGATCAATAAATGTCACTGTTTAAATCTTATTTGACAGGTAAATCAAAATGTGTTAGGTAGAATGGAATTCAGTCAGACAATTTAGATATTACAATACGAGTACCCCAAGGATCAATACTTGGTCCTGTGTATTTTATTCTCTATGTAAATGACTATCCAGATTGCTTACAACAATCTGCAGCCAACATGTATCCGACGATACAACTCAAGATGTCTCAAATAAAAGTACAGATGTTATAAAAACTAATTACATAGTGAGCTTAAAAATGCGTTGACATAGATGGATAAAAACAAACTTACAATTAATCTCAAGATAACACAGCACTTGATAATTGGTACAGAGCAAACATTAAGAAATTATGGAAAATGTCTATACAAGTGGACAATATTGTTATCGAAAAAGTATCATGTGCAAAAATATTTGGTGTTTAAATTGACAGCTGTCTCACGTAGTCTGAACATGTTGAAATTTTATTTTTATTTTAAAAAATCTTAGTAAAAACTTTATTACGTTCAATCGTGTCAACTAACATTATTGTTATTGGTCAGAACAAATCCTTGATATACGAGTCTCTAGAACAATCTAGTAGATCACAGAGGTCAATTTAGTGCAAATAGTAATACACAACACCTCCCCGGCCTTAAAAAGGTTTGAATGACAATGAAAAATCAAATATACAATGTACATCAATCAAAGCAACAACAAAGTAACGAAACATCCTCCAGACACTCTTGATAAGGCATCTGCTGAAACTTTGTCTCTGTCTTTGATATGTTTGATATCTTTTGCAATAATAAACTCCATCTTGTAAATCTTTGATTCTTATTTGACATTTCATGCAAAAAAAGTGAGAGGGTTGTGATTCGTAAAAACAAGAATTGGATGTACAGTAACATTCAAATAAACATCAAATTACTGCAAAGCTAATAACAAAGCAAGACACTCTTTTTCAATGGTTGAATAATTCTGTTGACATTTTGTAAGTTTCTTTGCAAAATAAGAAACAACTCTATCTACATTGTCACTATGTTCTTGAAACAAAGCAGCACCGATCCTATATCACTAGCATCTACAGTAAGCTTAAATGGTTTAGAAAAATCTGGAGCTGAAAGAACTGGACTACTCGTGAGAACAGATTTAATTTTACAAAATGATTCGTCGCAGCCCTTGGTCCATACACATTTAGCCCTCTTTTGCAAAAAGTTGGCAAGTGGACCAACTGTTGAAGAAAAATTTGGGCAAAATTTTATGTAAAAACCTGTCATGCCCAAAAATCTCATGAACCGGGGACTTTGCAAGTCTTCACTTTAGTCATAATAGGTGTACAATAACCCTGCACGTCTGTTCTAAGTATTGCAATTTTAATGGACTTAAACGATAGGGATGCTGCTTGATGGGCAAAGAGTCACCAACTATAACATCAAGACAAGCGGCATTGGTCTTTTGTGGAACATCCAAGAAGATTGAAGGACAATTAGCCACGAGACGTTGAACTTGTTCTCATTGGTGAATATTCAAATGTCCAAGTTTATTATCCAAATTGGCAAGAATTTCGGACTTCTTTAAACGGACGTTCTGGTTGAAGTCTTTTTCACGCGTTTCTACACTAATTTCATTCTCAGTACAATTTTGTAATGTCTTAACATTGGCCAAAGTGGAAACTGTTCTTACAGAATTTCTGTCACATCTATCAAAATACTCTTTCAACATGTTCATGTGACAAACTCGTTTTTCTTTATGCAAGCCAGGTATCTTAACTACATAGTTCACATCGTTAAGCTTGCTTTCAATTTCACAAGGACCATAATACCTGGCCTGCAAAGAATGACCAGGAACAGGCAAAAATACAAGAACTTTATCACCTGGTTTAAAAACTCTGTTCCTTGTAGCTTTGTCATACCAAACTTTCATTTTAGCTCGAGAACTCTTGAAATTTTCTTGTGAAACCTGATAATAGTCTAAAAGATTAAGAACACTTGTCTCAGTTAGCAGTGGCGGATTTAAGGGGGCGCAGTCGCCCCCCCCCCCCCTAAAATTTTCAAATTTAGGTAAATTTTGGTATCTTGTTTAGAAAAATGTACTAAACGATAAAAGAAGCAATAATTTCTTCCACTCCCGGAGAAATAAACGACAAAATCTTTTGATTTCTTGGAATTACCTTATTGGGAGAACTTAATTTTTTCCAGAAAACCTTAAAATTTGCGTCATTTTACTAACTTCACCTTATTAAAAATGATAGAAAATAATACAAATTACTTAAATAGGAGATATATTTCAAGTCCTATAAAATCTGTAAAATCCAGGACCCCCTGCCTCATAAAGTGGCGCCCCCCGTAACCGCAATTCCTGGATCCGCCCCTGGTTAGCCCTTTTTCTTTCAGCAGTTTCAAATGACCAAACACTAATTCCAAAGGACTGAATCCTAGAGACTCCTGAACTGTTTCTCTTGCAGCAGTAAAACAAGGTGAACGCCTTCTTCCTGTCTTTATCATACAGAAAACAATATGTACTCATCATAATTTTAAGGGTTTGATGGAAGCGTTCAAGTGTCCCCTGAGACTCGGGATGATAAGCAGTAGACTTATACTGTCTAACACCTAACTCATGCATGGCCTGTTGAAACAACCTCACATAAAATATGGCTGTCTGTTTTCATGTGAACTGCCATCAAGGTCAAACAGGAAATTGTCACTGAGGTCAATTTCATGAGATGAACCAGCCGTGTTGAGGGGTTGAACATGGTCAGCCTCGACTTCTTTTCTTCTGGTCATCGATCTAGTAACAGCACAGGCTGAATATAGGTCGTCTTCTTCACTGGACGCGACATTGGAAGTGATTTTCTCACAACTATATGATCTGGTATGACTTTGCCACCAGCTAAATCGTTGCCTAGCAACAAGGAAACGCATTGAACAGGAAGACCCACGATAACTGGTCTAGTAATTAAATCTGAATTCAGATAAATTCTATGTAAGGGAAATGTGAAGATAACGACGAGTGATCAATCTCATAAATCCTATAAGCAATACAAAATAGATAGTTGGGCAAACACGGACCACTGGACACACCAGAGGTGGGATCAGGTGCCTAGGAGGAGTAAGCATTCCCTGTCGACCGGTCAGACCCAAATGACGCCTAGCTCAACACCCTGTAATAAAACTGACCCATCAGTAGAAGTCTGCTCAGACAAGGGCAAAACATTCTCTAACAACAACGGCTGTGCAGTACCAGTATCTCTCAAAATCTGAACAGGTTTAACTTCACTAGAGCCATTGAGTGAAACAAATCCCTGAGACAAAAAGGGCTTACAATCCTCCATAGAATTAACAGAACTGGACTTTGATCCCTGAACATCAGGAGTGTCAGAACAAAACGAAATAAAGTCTATCTCATCATTTCTGAATGCTGTACAAGCATGTGGCTGTGGTTTGTCAAGGTCATTTTTTTCTCCTAAGCTTAAAACATTCACTAATCAGATGACATTTTCTCTTACAATAAGTACAAGTAGGAAGCAATCCTACACCAGAGGAACTTTTAGAACGTCCTGACCTTGTACTGGACGTAGAATCACTGTGAGGTGGTGACTGGGAACTAGATTGAAACTCTGAAACACTATCTTTATCTGAGTATAAACTTTTTGATGAACTACTAGCTTGAGATTTTGCTACATTTTTTTTTTCTTTTGAGAGAGAGTATAAGTATCTGAAATAACTGGGTCTTCCTCAAGAGTTCTCACATTCTTATCTTCTCAATGTGTTCTCAAATCTTGATGAACATGCTCCTTAAACTCTTCTACTAAAATGAGTTGATGAAAGTTATTGAAACTGTCATTAATTCTATTAGATCCCAACCATCAAATAAATCTTTTTCTCTAGCAAACTCAACATATGTTTGTCAAGTTTTCTGTATTTTTTTAATTTATGTCTCTACGCTTCGGGTATTAATTCATAAGCTTTTAAGATCGCGGCCTTGACCTTGTCATAATCTGAACTCTCAGCTATGGCCAGCGCCGAGTAAACAACGGCCGTTTAGCCAATCAAAATACTTTGTAACATCGTGGACCAAACCTGCCGTAGCGATTTCAAATTTTCTGTAACTTTTTCAAATTGAAGAAAATATTTATCAACTGATTTTCATTGAAATTTTAGAACCAACCTGACATTTCTAGCAGCATATATTTCAGTTCTGACAGGTAGGGTTTCCGATCTGTGCTGTAATTTTAATTTCTCCAACTTAAATTATCTTTCTCTCTCTGCCCTTTCCTTTTCTTTTTCTCTTTCCGCTCTTTCCTTTTCTTTCACACACACACTCTCTCTCTCTCTCTGCAGCAGCTTTTTCATTTTCTAGTTGCATTTCAGTTCTCAAGTTGCATTTTTCTCTCTATTTTCAAATTTTTCTAATTCAAATTCAAATCCCGTCATTTTTGCTGGCTCCAGTGTTTGTTTCCGAAAATCCTAGGACTCAAAAAGTCTTTTTAGCGACCTTAGAGGGACATGGACACGATTTGAGCTTTAAAAAAAAATTCAAATTTTATTTTTTTCATTTTTAATGTTTAGAATGCTTAACTAAGGTATTTATAATGGTAAAAAAAAATTGAATGTCAGTTGTCGAGGTACATGGGAGATACAGAGCTCACAATTATTTGTGATGTAAACAAGGCTCGTGCCATGTTTTTGTTTACATACACATGTAGGTTGAACATACTAGTAAAAGTTTCGTTTAAAGCAGGTTTTTCTTTATTCAAAAGTTAATTCTGAACACATCTAAATAGTTTCTAGTGTTTGGCACATCTCATTTTGGTTTAAACATGCTATTTTCTATTAGGCAATCTATATGTAAACAAAAACATGACAGAGCCTTGTTTACATCACAAAGAATTGTGAGTGCTGCATCTGACTTGTATCTCAATAACTGATATTCAAATTTTGGTTGACCATTAGAAATACTTTAGTTAAGCATTGTAAACAGTAAAAATGGAATAATAAAGTTTGAAAATGTTCAGCTCAAATCGTGTCCATGCCCTTTAAATTTAATATCTTGTTTACGCATTGCAGATTAACCGGAAGTGTACAGCTAAACTTGTCAACTCATCTTTTTCTAAGGAATCGAACTCCTGAACATTCGGCGAGACAAGAAAATCCGTGACCGAAAACATGGTAAATTCTGCTCTCTATGAAATTCAATAAATTCAGAATAAATGAAAATGAAATTTTGAAAAATGCGATATATTTTGTTTATTATTCCGAACGAGCAAACCCGTAATGTAGCGCAGCAGAATTTACTAACAAAAGACAATTAAACAATTAATAATATGTATTACAATTAATTGTAACAATAGCAAAATACTAACTTACGGAAGATGAACAATAAATCCGAACAGAATCTACACACACAAAAATAGTAGGCCTAATTCCAAAATCCTAGTTCCCAGTATGATAAAACAAGAGGCCCATGGGCCACATCGCTCACCCGAGTCACCTTGGCCTATATCTGAAGACTTTCCAAATATATTTGCATGTAAAACCGTAGTCCCTATTATGGCCCCAAATACCCCTGGAGGCCACGATTTTTGCAAACTTGAATCTACACTACGTCAGAAAGCTTTCATGTAAATGTCAACTTCTTTGGCCCAATGGTTCTTGAGAAGAAGATTTTCCCTATATTTGTATGTAAAACTTTGACACCTCTCCCCCCACTTGTGGCCCCATCCTACCCTCCGGGCGCCATGATTTGAACAAACTTGAATCTGCATTATGTCAGGAAGTTTTCATGTAAAAATCAGCTTTTCTGGCTCAGTGGTTCTTGAGAAGATTTTTCCGATATATTTGTATGTAAAAATTTGATCCCCTATTGTGGCCCCATCCAACCCCCGGGGCCCATGATTTGAACAAACTTGAATCTGCATTATGTCAGGAAGCTTTCATGTAAATCTCAGCTTTTCTGGCTTAGTGGTTCTTGAGAAGAAGAATTTAAAAGTTTTTCCCTATATATTTGTATGTAAAACTTTGATTCCCCCTTGTGGCCCCATCCTACTCCCGGGGGCCATGATTTGAACAAACTTGAATCTGCACTATGTCAGAAAATTTTCATGGAAAAATCAGCTTTTCTGGCTCAGTGGTTCTTGAGAAGAAGATTTTTAATGACCCCACCCTATTTTTACATTTTTGTGATTATCTTCCCTTTGAAAGGGACATGGCCCTTCATTTGACCAAACTGGAAAGCCCTTCACCCAAGGATGCTTTTGACCAAGTTTGGTTGAAATTGGCCCAGTGGTTCTGGAGAAGAAGTCGAAAATGTAAAAAGTTTAGAGACGGACGGACAGACAGACGGACGACGGATAAAATGTGATCAGAAAAGCTCACTTGAACCTTTGGTTCAGGTGAGCTAAAACAATCCAAATGCATATAAAGTGTCTAACCAAAGCTCTTTTTTATCAGAATAATTGCAGTGTATTTATATTAGGAATGAATTTTCTAGTATAATCTTGTAAGACAATGATGCAACCGTTACGTCATCTTTCTACTAAAATTAGCATGAGGTCTAGAACTATCTAGGTCACAGGTGTCACCACAAGTAAACATTAACTCTCTAAAACAATCTATATCACAGGAGTCAATTTAGTGCAAATAGTAATACACAACATTATTTACTGGAAAATTTTAATACAATTGTCTTTCCTTATTTTAACTACTGTCGTACTGTTTGAGGCAATATGAAAAACAAGGACGGACTTGACAAATGATGTAAACTTCAAAAGCAGGCTGCTTGCAAGAGATGGAAATTTTTGTACAACAGAGATGATGAAGCATCTTACGTGACTGCTTCTATCCGACTATTTTGTATATAGAACTATCATTCTTGTCATCAAAGTTTTACATGGTCTAACTCCCCCGATTATTTATGAGTACCTGTAAAGTGCGAAACGAAATCGAAACGAAATCTAATGAAATGTTTCGTTTCGGTGGGTTTCGTTTCAATTTCGTTTCGCACTTTAACATTTACAAGTTCATGATAAATCAACTTTTCTTAGTAATGAACAGCTATATATGTAATTGGCAAATTTTTCAATAATATTGTTACATTCGTTGCTCATAAGTCAGATAAATTTTTGTCTATTACACAGGTTTATAAAATTCTTGCACAAAATGTTCATGGACTCTATGAATGGTTTTCTTAAGTGTTGGTATGCTATGCAGTCAAATACAAAATGGAATTCATCTTCTACACAGCCAGACTTGCAGACAGTACATATTCTCTCATTTACATGTATTTGTGTGTAACTTCCAGTTTCAATAGCCAAAGAGTCATAACTGATTATGAAATTTGTGCAACATAGCAAAACATGAGGATTACGAATTACTGAAAAATATTTTTCTCTACAGAATGTTGTTGTATTATGTTCACGAAATTAGCAGTAGATCTACCATATTAAATCAAAGTAATTCGATACATGTATATACCCAGAGGGCAAAGACACAATAATTTAAAAGATCTTTTACAATTTACAGTTATGGAATAATATGCCAAAAGTTTTCAGGACCACACTGTGAACTAGTTCTGAAATAACTGTGCTATCCTGTATAAATAAAGGTCATTATTATTATTGCCAATTTATACAAACCAGCCATTCCATAACTTTCAAAAACGGAATGAACTTCAAAGTAAATTCAACTATGACGTGTAAATCTAAAAATCTACTTTATTGTATGACGTGACCTACATGTGGAGAAAACTATATAGGACAAACAGGAACCAAATTGGCTGACCGTGTTCGTGTACATAAACAACAGATCAGAGATCCTACAATAAGAAACACACCGTGTAGCGGCCACTTTGATTCGTGCGGGGAAGGCAGTTTTTATATTTTCCCATTTTACAAAGTAAAAGAGGAAAATGAACAATTACGCAAAGCCAAGGAAAACTATTTCATAAAACTGTTTAAGCCGAAACTAAACTGTTAATATTTTTACTTCATGTTATTTAACATGTATATTTTACATAGAATGTCTCCTTTAATGTACAGGAATTTAGAGGCGCTTAAAACTTATAGACGGAACTGTTTAAAATATGTCTGTATTTTTTAAAAGTGCCTAACATTAACATTGTATAATGTTCTGACGTCACAATCATGACTGCATTATGTTTAACGTTGCCCACATAACGTCACGAGGATGACGTCATAATGGAACTTGTTTACATTGTTTAAAAATCTACTGACGAGCCCACAGGGCGAAAGCGCTATAGATAAAAGTTTGAGCATTGGATTTTATTTTTTTACTTTATATATATATATATATATATTGCCTTTAGTGTGACACATATACATGTGTTACCTTCAAGTGACAAGCAGATATGATACTTAGACAGATGGTAAAAAATAAGCATTGCTTTTCTCATGACACAAAAAATAACTTAAACAACAAAAAATAAATCTAACACAGAATTTTTGCTTTAGATTTAATAGTTTTTCTATTTCGTGTTCATAAAAGGTTGCCTTTCATTCTTAATTTTATATTTTCATTGGTTTTTTACACTGTTTATTCTGACACACTGTATTTCGACAAAACAGTGTCTCCCAGTGCATGTCGGATTAGACAGGTTTCACTGTATAATGAAACTGAATGATGCAATGTTGACTCCACAATCATTGGACAACTACAGTGTTCTTTGTAACACAAGTTTGTCTATCGCTGCAGTATTGGAAGGATGTGATCGTAGCAGTCGAGGAAGTTGTGGGCTGTGACACACAGACAGACACTGGGACAAACACGCGACAAGCAGTGATCCCCCAAATGTGTCACTCTGACTAACAGTAAACACATTCACTTCTTACTAAAACTGTTCTCCCTTCATAAGCAAAAGTTTGGGCTGGTTCCGGCTGTACTTGAAGGAATTCCCTATCCTTTTCCTGTGGAAAGCATGGCCTTTCTTCAACATTGGGGGTCTCTGATAAATACCCAGGGCACCAGGAGTGTAGATCTTGAGGGTGACATCAATCTCTATCTCAGGTCTGTGTAACATCCCCAACACCGACACCCAACCTGTAAAATGGGATTGATTGACAATGACAAGTACCAAGGGCAATATCAGAAGTGTATTTCTTTGATGAGTGGGGCGTGAACACAAATTATATTCCTTTATTGTATTTCTTTGATGAGTGGGGCATGAACACAAATTATATTCCTTTATTATATTTCTTTGATGAGTGGGGCTTGAACACAAACTATATTCCTTTATTGTATTTCTTTAAAGTTAAAATTACTGTAAAGCTACAGTAATTTATAAAATATTGTATCGGGAGAAAGCTACTTTAGTTTACTTTTATTTCATGAGGACTTATTTTCGTGAGGACACAAAATAATGTATTTATTCACGAGACAAAACTTTCGTGAATCATTACTTATATCTTGTATATTCTTAATAGAGTTCATTCACAAGAACTAAATTTTCACAAATGACTACTCTTACAAAATTATACATAAATAAAGTTCTCGTGAATAAAATGTTATTTTACAGTATCCATTTGATACGTTTTGATTGACGTTTTGTCAATAAAAAATATTTACGAAATTCAGTGAGCAGGAAGGGGTGGGGACGAAAAATTTGGAGTTATAGTTGGTTCATTTTTCTCCATGTTGGATACTCATGGTTGACGTCATATTTCAACTCATCACCCGTGGATAAACTTGTAATAAAACTGTCGTTAAATTTAATAATTAATGGATTGAACTCCCACACCTAAAGAAGACAGTTGTATGTCAGCAGCTGCCAGCTGCTGGGGATGGTCCTGGAGGTGGATCCTAATTTCTTTGCTCTTTAGTGGTGGAAGCTTAGCAAGTCGCAATTCATCACCGATAGGGATCTGTAAAAAATGAGTCATATTGTGTTAAATCATAAAATACATGACAAGTCACATATCTAATGTGAATGTTTCAGTAACATGTTGTTTTGAACATATTTTATGGAATAAATCGAAAAGATTGGGGACAAGTTCTAACAACTTACTAGTCCCTCTCCCAAACATATCATTTTTCTATGACATCTAACCTCAGTATGTATGTGATGAATAAACAAACCGGATTTTCTATGACATCTAAACTCAGTATGTATGCGATGAATAAACAAACCCGATTTTCTACAATATCTAACCTCAGTATGTATGTGATGAATAAACAAACTGGATTTTCTATGAAATCTAACCTCAGTATGTATGTGATGAATAAACAAACCCGATTTTCTACAATATCTAACCTCAGTATGTATGTGATGAATAAACAAACTGGATTTTCTATGAAATCTAACCTCAGTATGTATGTGATGAATAAACAAACCGGATTTTCTATGAAATCTAACCTCAGTATGTATGTGATGAATAAACAAACCAGATTTTCTATGACATCTAAACTCAGTATGCATGTGATGAATAAACAAACCGGATTTTCTATGGCATCTAACCTCAGTACGTATATGATGAATTCTACATGATACCTACCTTCAGTACGTTTGTGCCGACATTGCTGTTGTAGAACTCTTCTGCCTTCGTTCTTGGAATGACATACACAGGGAGCTTAGAGCTGATGTATATTACTAACATAACATCCTGGTTGCCCTGGAACAGCAAGCAACACAGTCTGTGAGTATAAATACCTGGATTTTTTCTGAATATACAATTCTCACTATCTTCTACATCTCAAATGTGATTTCAATAAAAAAAAATGTTAGTACAGGAACATAGTGGTAAATCCAAGAAAAAATCATTTGTAAACCACTTTAGCATTATATTCAGTAGACATTGAGCTAAATCATTTGTAAACCACTTTAGCATTATATTCAGTAGACATTGAGCTAAATCATTTGTAAACCACTTTAGCATTATATTCAGTAGACATTGAGCTAAATCATTTGTAAACCACTTTAGCATTATATTCAGTAGACATTGAGCTAAATCATTTGTAAACCACTTTAGCATTATATTCAGTAGACATTGAGCTAAATCATTTGTAAACCACTTTAGCATTATATTCAGTAGACATTGAGCTAAATCATTTGTAAACCACTTTAGCATTATATTCAGTAGACATTGAGCTAAATCATTTGTAAACCACTTAAGCATTATATTCAGTAGACATTGAGCTAAATCATTTGTAAACCACTTTAGCATTATATTCAGTAGACATTGAGCTAAATCATTTGTAAACCACTTTAGCATTATATTCAGTAGACATTGAGCTAAATCATTTGTAAACCACTTTAGCATTATATTCAGTAGACATTGAGCTAAATCATTTGTAAACCACTTTAGCATTATATTCAGTAGACATTGAGCTAAATCATTTGTAAACCACTTTAGCATTATATTCAGTAGACATTGAGCTAAATCATTTGTAAACCACTTTAGCATTATATTCAGTAGACATTGAGCTAAATCATTTGTAAACCACTTTAGCATTATATTCAGTAGACATTGAGCTAAATCATTTGTAAACCACTTTAGCATTATATTCAGTAGACATTGAGCTAAATCATTTGTAAACCACTTTAGCATTATATTCAGTAGACATTGAGCTAAATCATTTGTAAACCACTTTAGCATTATATTCAGTAGACATTGAGCTAAATCATTTGTAAACCACTTTAGCATTATATTCAGTAGACATTGAGCTAAATCATTTGTAAACCACTTTAGCATTATATTCAGTAGACATTGAGCTAAATCATTTGTAAACCACTTTAGCATTATATTCAGTAGACATTGAGCTAAATCTTGAAATTCAATACACAAAATCTGAACTTAGAATTCTTCAGAAAAAGAAGTCATGACAATTATAACACCTAAACACCTATACCTTGTTTGGAGGAGTTATTACAACAAACTTAATTTGTTTGCTTTATCTTCATGAATAAGGAAGACTAATAGAAATTCAATCCTTTTTAATTACAATGATCCATGTAGTTCTATCCTTGGGCTTGAACGATTGACTCAGGGATCAGAAATTTCAATTTCAGTAGTTCACCATTAAAGGGACTGGTTCACGATTTTTGAACAAAACATATTTTATTTTTGATGTTAAATATTAAAAGTATAACTCATTTAATGTTGACAACCAAAATTTTGACCTTCTGAATGCAAGAATAAAAGCTATATTTTAGCCTTTAATATGTGTTATGTAAACAAAGACTCGAGTCTTTTTTTGTATACAAACAAACACGTGAAATATCAATTCTGTAATATAAAGCATCTTAATTTTGCATAGTCGAACATTTTAACTTTTAGATGTCACATTTTACCCGAAAAATGCTTGAAATGTGAAAGTTATAATAAACTTAGATAGATATCCATTTCTTTTGAAAATTTCGTGAACAATAACATACCGCAATCTTTGTTTACAAAACAAATAATGAACTCTCTAAAAGGAGCTTCTGTGATAATGCATAACCTTGATTTTTATGTGAAATCTTTTAAACATATTAGACAGTAGATATTGATCATTAAAAGTGAAAAATAAAATTTTGGGGAAAATCGTGAATAAGTCCCTTTAAGCATAAGATCTCAGTATTGCTTACAAGAAAGCACGAGTCTACTTACCCATCTCAAAAGATACCTAGCCAAAGTTAGTTTTTGAAAAGAATGTCAAAATCCAAGGTCAAGGTCACTAGATCAAAAGTCTTGATACCCATATGAAAGGTCTGGTCATGAGGGATCTATATAGGAAATACCAAAGCCTATCCCTATTGGTTCCAAAGATATAACCAAGATTAAAGTGTTGGTGCGTAGGTCAAAGTCCAAGGTCACATGTCTTGGTACCAAATGAAAGGTCGATTCATGAGTAATCTATATGAAACAAGAGGCCCATGGGCCACATCGCTCACCTGTGTCACCTTGGTTCATATTTAAAGATTCTTCCTATATATTCGCATGTAAAACTTTGATCCCCTATTGTGGGCCCATCATGCCCCCGGGGAACATGATTTGAACAAACTTGAATCTGCACTATGTTAGGAAGCTTTCATGTAAATTTCCACTTTCCTGGCTCAGTGGTTCTTGAGAAGAAGATTTTTAAAGATTTTCCCTATATATTTGTATGTAAAACTTTGATCCCCCCTTGTGGCCCCATCCTACCCCCGGGGGTCATGATTTTTACAAACTTAAATTTGCACTATGTTAGGAAGATTTCATGTAAATCTCAGCTTTTTGGGCTCAGTGGTTCTTGAGAAGAAGATCTTTAAAGATTTTCCCTATATATTTGTATGTAATACTTTGATCCCCTATTGTGTCCCCATCCTACTCCCGGGGGCCATGATTTTAACAAACTTGAATCTGCACTATGTTGGGAAGCTGTCATGTAAATCTCAGCTTTTCTGGCCCAGTGGTTCTTGAGAAGAAGATTTTTAAATAAGCCCACCCTATTTTTGCATTTTTGTGATTATCTCCCATTTGATAGGGACATGGCCCTTCATTTGAACAAACTTCACCCCAGGATTTGGCCAAGTTTGGTTGAAATTGGCCCAGTGGTTCTGGAGAAGTTGAAAATGTAAAAAGTTTACAGACAGACGGACAGACGATGGACAACAGGCGATCAGAAAAGCTCACTCGAACTTTCAGCTCAGGTGAGCAAAAATTGAAAGCCCTATCACTCTTGGTTGAAAACGTAGAGACCACATTTAAAGTTTTTCCCTTAAAGTGTGACATTGACACCAATGCTACTGCCAACACTCAGGGCCTGACAAAAGCTTTCCAATGACAATACATGTAACTCTCCAATGACAAGAGCTATCCAATGACAAGAGCTCTCTAGACAAATGACAATAGCTCTCCAATGACAAGAGCTATCTAATGACAATAGCCCTCTACACCAATGACAATAGCTCTCTTGATCAATGACAATAGCTCTCTAGACCAATGGCAATAGCTCACCAATGACAATAGCTCTCCAATGACAATAGCTCTCCAATGACAACAGCTCTCCAATGACAATAGCCCTCCAGTGACAATAGCTCTCCAATGACAATAACTCTCAAGTAACAATAGCTCTCCAATCACAACAACTCTTCAATGACAATAGCTCTCCAATGACAAGAGTTCTGTAATGACAATAGTCTTCAATGACAATAGCTCTCCAATGACAATAACTCTCTAATGACAATAGCTCTCTAATGACAATAGCTCTCTAGACCAATGTCAATAGCTCTCCAAACATTCATCCAGACAAACTTTAAATCAATCTTAATGGTGTTTACCTCTACATAGTCAATCCTCCCAAGTCCAGTGATAAACACCACATGCTCTGGTTTCAGTAGATAACAGTAAGGGACTATTTTCTTCTGAGGAAGGATCAACTCTAGCTCTTCTGGAAGCAGCTTAGTGTGAATCTATAACAAATACAACAGTTTAGTGTGAATCTAAAACAAATACAACAGTTCAGTGTGAATCTATAACAAATACAACAGTTCAGTGTGAATCTATAACAAATACAACAGTTTAGTGTGAATCTATAACAAATACAACAGTTTAGTGTGAATCTATAACAAATACAACACTTTAGTGTGAATCTATAACAAATACAACACTTTAGTGTGAATCTATAACAAATACAACACTTTAGTGTGAATCTAAAACAAATACAACAGCTTAGTGTGAATCTATAACAAATACAACAGTTTAGTGTGAATCTATAACAAATACGACACTTTAGTGTGAATCTATAACAATTACGACACTTTAGTGTGAATCTATAACAAATACAACACTTTAGTGTGAATCTATAACAAATACAACACTTTAGTGTGAATCTATAACAAATACAACACTTTAGTGTGAATCTATAACAAATACAACACTTTAGTGTGAATCTATAACAAATACAACAGTTTAGTGTGAATCTATAACAAATACAACACTTTAGTGTGAATCTATAACAAATACAACAGTTTAGTGTGAATCTATAACAAATACAACAGTTTAGTGTGAATCTATAACAAATACAACACTTTAGTGTGAATCTATAACAAATACAACAGCTTAGTGTGAATCTATAACAAATACAACAGCTTAGTGTGAATCTATAACAAATACAACACTTTAGTGTGAATCTATAACAAATACAACAGTTTAGTGTGAATCTATAACAAATACAACACTTTAGTGTGAATCTATAACAAATACAACAGTTTAGTGTGAATCTATAACAAATACAACAGTTTAGTGTGAATCTATAACAAATACAACACTTTAGTGTGAATCTATAACAAATACAACACTTTAGTGTGAATCTATAACAAATACAACAGTTTAGTGTGAATCTATAACAAATACAACAGTTTAGTGTGAATCTATAACAAATACAACAGTTTAGTGTGAATCTATAACAAATACAACAGTTTAGTGTGAATCTATAACAAATACAACAGCTTAGTGTGAATCTATAACAAATACAACACTTTAGTGTGAATCTATAACAAATACAACAGTTTAGTGTGAATCTATAACAAATACAACAGTTCAGTGTGAATCTATAACAAATACAACAGTTTAGTGTGAATCTATAACAATTACAACAGTTTAGTGTGAATCTATAACAAATAAAACAGGTTAGTGTGAATCTATAACAATTAAAAATTAGTAACATTTGTTTCAATTAATTTAGTATTAAAAGATTAATCTTATTTCCAATCAGACCTTGTTGATATCTAGAAGTTGATGTTTTTCTGTTTACAAGCTCCTTAAATGCTTTGTCATAATTTTGGGCTAGAATAAAAAGTCTGCCACAACAATTAATGGTCATAAACAGGTTTTCTCATGTGAAAATTAGAGAAATGTTCTTACATATTAGGATAGATTCGGACCAAAGGGAGGATTAGGATAAAGAGAATGCTGTTCTCATACTGTTATCATTTTTATCCCCGTTTTCTTTTGATGAATTTAGATAATATTGAAAAACAATACAGTAAAACACGGTTATATCAAACCTCCAAGGCCAGTGACAAATAGTTCATAATAAGCAAACTTCATTATACAGTAAAACACAGTTATAGTGAACCTCCAGGGCCAGTCAAAAATAGTTCATAATAAGCAAACTTCATTATACAGTAAAACACAGTTGTAGTGAACCTCCAGGGCCAGTTAAAAATAGTTCATATCCAAACTTCATTATACAGTAAAACACAGTTATAGTGAACCTCCAGGGTCAGTCAAAAATAGTTCATTATATCCAAACTTCATTATACAGTAAAACACAGTTATAGTGAACCTCCAGGGTCAGTCAAAAATAGTTCATTATAACCAAACTTCATTATACAGTAAAACACAGTTATAGTGAACCTCCAGGGTCAGTCAAAAATAGTTCATTATAACCAAACTTCATTATACAGTAAAACATGGTTATAACAAACCTCCAGGGCCAGCCAAAGACAGCTCACTATAAACAAACTTTGTTACATCCAATAAAATTTTCATTATTTTCCTATCATAGATAAATATCACTTTGCAATAAACATGATTTTGTTTTAGGCATGTCCATTATAAGTGTGTTTTAATGTAATTATTAAGATCAAAAACAGATTAAATTCAAAAACAGGGTTAAGGCCAATTCAACTTAATTGATAGATTATCATCCCCGCCCGCCCCTCAAAAATTGGCCCACCCTGATTTTTTTTATTTTGCGAAACTTGCGATTTCCGGAATATTTTCATGTGTGACTCCGGTATTTACACTTCTTGTTTACATTTCCGGTATAGGAACATGAAAAGCCACGGGGAAAAAATAGATTTATATGGTTTTCTTAATTCCTCACGTTCTTTCAGACATAAATCTTGAAGATGTTAGGTATATTTTTGTTATATCCTTAAATTAAAGCTTAACCTGGAATTAGTGTATGAAAATAGCATAGACTGATATCCATCTGCCATTAAATGATGCGGATCTGTTGAAAAAAAAACTTGTTTGTCCTTAATAGTTTTCTCTAAAAAATAAAAAAAAAAGGTAAAATCCTCCCACCCGCCCCATACTTTTTGCTGACCCTGGATGATAATCTACTAATTAAGTTGAAGTGGACTAAATTGTATTCTAAGATTTCCTAAGCAGATAAGAACACAGGGCAATCATTTCCCTTCAACATTAGTACACGCATCTGACAACAGTGAATAAGGCTGCAATGGGTACCCGAAATAACCGAAAACCGTGGGTGTTTGGGTCGGGTTCAGTTCCATTTTTCTTTATTTCGGTTCGGATCCAGTTTTAACAATAGAATAGTTATTAGAAATCCGTTTAAACAAAAGGCTCAAAAATTCTCAAATGTGGTTGTATTTTGATCAATTGTTATCTGTTGGCATTGCACATGTGGACAAAACAATGACAGTATGTAAGATATGTCAGACACATTTATTAAGTTACACCACAGGATCAACATCGTCAATGACAAAACATTGAAAGCATGGAATGGAAACGAGTAGAAGTGACAATGCTGTTTCTAGCACCATGGATGTCGAGTCTAAACCACAGTCCACATCCACAAGTAATTATTGTAACAAAATGCAAAAAAAGTTTTTGATTTTAACTGTATATTAGATTTTTAAAATATATATAGCCATATAGACCCGAACCGAAATACCCAAACCCGAATTTAAAAATCCTGAACCAACCCGACCCGAAAATTTTTGGAACAGTGAACAACCTGTCTGTCAAGGACAAGTCCTAGCATTTAGTAAAAGTTATTACCTGACAACAGTGTGAACCAAGGGTGGATCCAGGAATTGAAGTTTGGGGGCACAACTTCATGAAGCAGAGGGTCAGGGGGGCCAAACTTCCGGAAGTTCCTGGATTTTATAGATTTTATAGGGCTTGAAGTATGTCACCTATATAATCATTTTTACTATTTTTTTGTCATTTTAATAAGAAGAACTTAATAAAATTACACATCTTAAGAAATTTTTGGAATAAAATATAAATTCCCCAAATAAAAGTCTTGCACAATAATTCAAAAGATATTGTCATTTATTTCTCTGAGAGTGGAAAAGATAATTGCTTCTTCTATCGTTTATTTTCTTCTAAACAAGAGACCATGATTTTCTTAAGAAAAATTTAGGGTGTGTGTATGCGCAATCCCCTTAAATCTGCCACTGTGAATGACCTGTGTTTCACAGACAAGTCCTAGCATTTAGTATATATATAGGTTACTATCTGACAATGACCAACCTGTGAGTCACAGAGAAGATCCGGTGTGTCGTACAGGTTACTATCTGACAATGACCGACCTGTGAGTCACAGAGAAGACCCGGTGTGTCGTACAGGTTACTATTTGACAATGACCGACCTGTGAGTCGCAGAGAAGACCCGGTGTGTCGTACAGGTTACTATTTGACAATGACCGACCTGTGAGTCGCAGAGAAGACCCGGTGTGTCGTACAGGTTACTATCTGACAATGACCGACCTGTGAGTCGCAGAGAAGACCCGGTGTGTCGTACAGGTTACTATCTGACAATGACCGACCTGTGAGTCGCAGAGAAGACCCGGTGTGTCGTACAGGTTACTATCTGACAATGACCGACCTGCGAGTCTCAGAGAAGACCCGGTGTGTCGTACAGGTTACTATCTGACAATGACCGACCTGTGAGTCGCAGAGAAGACCCGGTGTGTCGTACAGGTTACTATCTGACAATGACCGACCTGTGAGTCGCAGAGAAGACCCGGTGTGTCGTACAGGTTACTATTTGACAATGACCAACCTGTGAGTCGCAGAGAAGACCCGGTGTGTCGTACAGGTTACTATTTGACAATGACCGACCTGTGAGTCGCAGAGAAGACCCGGTGTGTCGTACAGGTTACTATCTGACAATGACCGACCTGTGAGTCGCAGAGAAGACCCGGTGTGTCGTACAGGTTACTATCTGACAATGACCGACCTGTGAGTCGCAGAGAAGACCTGGTGTGTCGTACAGGTTACTATCTGACAATGACCGACCTGTGAGTCAGAGAAGACCCGGTGTGTCGTACAGGTTATTATTTGACAATGACCAACCTGTGAGTCACAGAGAAGACCTGGTGTGTCGTACAGGTTACTATCTGACAATGACCCACCTGTGAGTCACAGAGAAGACCCGGTGTGTCGTACAGGTTATTATCTGACAATGACCGACCTGTGAGTCAGAGAGAAGACCTGGTGTGTCGTACAGGAACCTAGACTTCTTGTAATTTCCCTCATCATACATTTCCAGCTTTTCCTTGATGAATTCTTTGCCATCATTTGCCTGAACTCTGTCTCCACCATACTCGTAGGCTGTGAGATCGAATCCCGAGTAGAGGGCCCTTTTCTCTGCATCATCTTCAAAATCTGTCTTTTCTACTTTTTCTACAAAACAATTTCTGCTATCATAATATACCAACCACAGTGAGTGACACCAAAACATTGAACTGAAATTCTTTTGAAAGATGTATGAAAACAAGAAACATAATGATGAGTTTACATATCAAACACAATATTGAAGGTCATTAAGTACTTTAAAAATGTGAATCATAACCCCATCACTGTGTTGTAGTATTGCATTCAGCTTCAGTGGTTATTAATCATGCAGAGTAATTATCATGTGATTATTCATCATGTAGAGCAATTATTCATCGTGTAGAGTTATTATTTATCGTGTAGAGTTATTATTTATCATGTAGAGCGAGTGATTATTTATCATGTAGTCATTATTCCCTCTGCATGATAAATAATAACTCTACATGATAAATAATCACTCTACATGATAAATAATCACTCTGCATGATAAATAATAACTCTACACGATAAATAATAACTCTACACGATAAATAATTGCTCTGCATGATAAATAATAACTCTACATGATAAATAATCACTCTACATGATAAATAATTGCTCTACAATTATTTATTGTGTAGAGTTATTATTTATCATGTAGAGTGATTATTCATCATGTAGAGTTTATCATGTAGAGTGATTATTTATCATGTAGAGTGATTATTTATCATGTAGAGTGATTATTCATCATGTAGAGTTTATCATGTAGAATGATTATTCATCATGTAGAGTTATTATTTATCGAGTAGAGTGGTTATTTATCATGTAGAGTTTATCATGTAGAGTGATTATTTATTGTGTAGAGTGGCAATTTCTCATGTAAAGTGGTTATTTATCATGTAGTCATTATTCCCTATGTAGAGTGGTTACTTATCATGTAGAGTGGTTACTTATCATGTAGAGTGGTTACTTATCATGTAGAGTGGTTACTTACCATGTAGAGTGGTTATCAATGATGATAACATGAGACTCTTTGATTTTTTTATCTCTTCTTTCATTTTTTTATGTTGAAGAATCTCCTTTGCCTGCGTTTCTAGAAGTCTTTTTTGCCTCAGTTTCATCAACCATTTGGTTTTGGCATTCATGATTGGAAACTTCAGAACGTTTATGGTAGTGCCTGTATCAACATAGACTTGATAAGTAAAGTCTATTTTTGTATAGTGTAAAATCATTTATCAGTGTTCAAAGTTCAAACTCAATGATGAAAAAGTGATGAAGTAATATACATGTACATGTACATGGGGAAAAAATTCCCGTTGTTATTTTTGCCCCATTTCACTTATACATATTGATAAACAAGTATGTCCTCTTTCAAATTCACCCCAACCATTGATTGCTACTTTAGAGTAATGACGTCAATACACAAGTTTTGAGATGCATTCAAGTTATTTCCCTTTAAGAAACTCTTGTACACAGTAAGGTGTGAAATAATCTGTATACACGTGGGGTGACACAAATCCCAATTGCCCATCACTGCATTACATTGTGAGTGAATGTGCTTAGTAAGTTTCTCATAAGCAGTTTCATCACCCGAATTCGATGGGACTTAATAAGCAATTGAAATCCTTTGTTTCATTGCATATAATTATATCATATCTAAGATATTAGTAGCAAATATGTTTTTATGTTAAAATCATTTCAGTAAAACATTTCTTTAAGAGCATTTTATATTTCTTACATTTACATTTTTAAACATAAGCCACTTTTCATATTTTTATCGCATTCCTCACTCACTGTAGATGCACTCTGTAACACTTAGGCATTCAGAGTAACACTAAATGCACCTCCTACACAGAAGAACTCTTATCTAAAAAAAACCTGTGTATTCTAATCTGCCCTTTTAGGGTGAATTTGAGCATTAGGAAATTATTCAAACATTTGGTACACTTTGTTTAGTACCTGGCAAAACAGACACGGTGGCTTTGGAAATGACATCCCTGACTTTATGATTGCAGTAGTCCGAGTTGATCAAAGCATTGTAGAGGGTCGATTTTCCACTGTTGGCAGTGCCAATCATGCACAAATCACCTGTGAACAAAAACAAAATCTAGTCAGAAAAGTCAAGTAGCTCAGGGTTTGACACTAAGGCACGTCCGACCGATCGAGTCTACTAAATGATAGGTCCGGTTGGGTAAAATGTCAATTTACTAGTCCGACTGGTCGTGTTTAAAAAATGAACAAATTTAAGAAACTTTACTTTAAATCATAAGATATTTCATTCTTTAAAAAACCTGTAAAAAGTCTGTGAGCAATTTTGAACCGCATGATGACATAATCTATATTTAAGTTCTAATAAGTCGCGGTCAGAAGTGATGTTCTACGACATCTACACAGTGTTAATGTGTGTAAAGTTATGTTTTGGTTAAATAGAATTAATGAATTCATTTTCATTTTAAAAAACCAAAACAGTTCATTTCAATTGAATATAAGAAAGTGTTTATCACATTAATGGATTACGTCATAAACAGCAATTTTTCGGTGTTAACATATGTGCTGGAATGTCTATAGTCTCGTCCTCAAGGAAAGCAAAATATGTCCCAAGAAAGAGAAAAAAGGAAAACGTTGGGAAGAAACAAAGCAGGGCTGACGAAATAGAATTTTTAAAAAAAATATTGAGGTCATTTTATTCTAAATGGATTAAAGAATTTCCGTGCCGGTAAGAATTTAAAGAAACTGAAAATATGTTTGAAAGTAAAATCATCAAATTGAATGGCAAAACTAAAGATTTTTTTGAGACAATTAAATGCATTTTAGTTCAAACTTAACGTTTGTCATTTAAAAGAAGTA
Source organism: Ostrea edulis (assembly GCF_947568905.1). Taxonomy (NCBI): domain Eukaryota; kingdom Metazoa; phylum Mollusca; class Bivalvia; order Ostreida; family Ostreidae; genus Ostrea; species Ostrea edulis. The sequence continues at coordinate 31,552,500 of NC_079172.1, read as the reverse complement.
TTTAGATATGGAGAATCATCAGATTTTTTTTCTGGAAAGTTGGTCAGGGCTAGTGGATGTAAGGTCAGGTCTAGCAAATATCATTTGAAGTAACCCAATTGGTCTACTGCTCAAAAAAATTAATGTCAAACCCTGTAGCTGTTAATTTGCATGCATTCTGTTGACAATTGAATATACATATATCTATAGTATACAATGTGTGTACGTATTACACATCTACCTGTACAATGTGTGTACATATTATACATCTACCTATACAATGTGTGTACATATAATACATCTACCTATACAATATGTGTATGTATTATACATCTACCTGTACAATGTGTGTACGTATTATACATCTACCTGTACAATGTGTGTATATATTATACATCTACCTATACAATGTGTGTACATATAATACATCTACCTATACAATATGTGTATGTATTATACATCTACCTGTACAATGTGTGTACGTATTATACATCTACCTATACAATGTGTGTACATATTATACATCTACCAGTACAATGTGTGTACATATTATACATCTACCTATACAATGTGTGTATGTATTATACATCTACCAGTACAATGTGTGTACGTATTATACATCTACCTATACAATGTGTGTATGTATTATACATCTACCAGTACAATGTGTGTACGTATTATACATCTACCTATACAGTGTGTATGTATTATACATCTACCTGTACAATGTGTGTATGTATTATACATCTACCTATACAGTGTGTGTATGTATTATACATCTACCTATACAATGTGTGTGTATGTATTATACATCTACCTGTACAATGTGTGTATGTATTATACATCTACCTATACAGTGTGTGTATGTATTATACATCTACCTGTACAATGTGTGTACGTATTATACATCTACCTGTACAATGTGTGTGTATGTATTATACATCTACCTATACAATGTGTGTGTATGTATTATACATTTACCTGTACAATGTGTGTACATATTATACATCTACCTATACAATGTGTGTACAGATTATACATCTACCTGTACAATGTGTGTACGTATTATACATCTACCTATACAATGTGTGTGTATGTATTATACATCTACCTGTACAATGTGTGTGTATGTATTATACATCTACCTATATAATGTGTGTATGTATTATACATCTACCTGTACAATGTGTGTGTGTATGTATTATACATCTACCTGTACAATGTGTGTATGTATTATACATCTACCTATACAATGTGTGTGTATGTATTATACATCTACCTATATAATGTGTGTATGTATTATACATCTACCTATACAATGTGTGTGTGTATGTATTATACATCTACCTGTACAATGTGTATGTATTATACATCTACCTATACAATGTGTGTACATATAATACATCTACCTATACAATATGTGTATGTATTATACATCTACCTGTACAATGTGTGTACATATAATACATCTACCTATACAGTGTGTGTATGTATTATACATCTACCTATACAATGTGTGTGTATGTATTATACATCTACCTATACAATATGTGTATGTATTATACATCTACCTGTACAATGTGTGTGTATGTATTATACATCTACCTGTACAATGTGTGTACATATTATACATCTACCTATACAGTGTGTGTATGTATTATACATCTACCTGTACAATGTGTGTACATATTATACATCTACCTGTACAATGTGTGTATGTATTATACATCTACCTGTACAATGTGTGTATGTATTATACATCTACCTATACAATGTGTGTGTATGTATTATACATTTACCTGTACAATGTGTGTACATATTATACATCTACCTATACAATGTGTGTACATATTATACATCTACCTGTACAATGTGTGTACGTATTATACATCTACCTATACAATGTGTGTGTATGTATTATACATCTACCTGTACAATGTGTGTGTATGTATTATACATCTACCTATATAATGTGTGTATGTATTATACATCTACCTGTACAATGTGTGTGTGTATGTATTATACATCTACCTGTACAATGTGTGTATGTATTATACATCTACCTATATAATGTGTGTACGTATTATACATCTACCTATACAATGTGTGTGTATGTATTATACATCTACCTGTACAATGTGTGTGTATGTATTATACATCTACCTATATAATGTGTGTACGTATTATACATCTACCTGTACAATGTGTGTATGTATTATACATCTACCTGTACAATGTGTGTACATATTATACATCTACCTGTACAGTGTGTGTTCGTATTATACATCTACCTATACAGTGTGTGTACGTATTATACATCTACCTGTACAATGTGTGTACGTATTATACAACTACCTATACAGTGTGTGTAGGTATTATACATCTACCAGTACAATGTGTGTACGTATTATACATCTACCTGTACAATGTGTGTGTATGTATTATACATCTACCTGTACAATGTGTGTACGTATTATACATCTACCTGTACAATGTGTGTACGTATTATACATCTACCTGTACAATGTGTGTACATATTATACATCTACCTGTACAATGTGTGTGTATGTATTATACATCTACCTGTACAATGTGTGTGTATGTATTATACATCTACCTGTACAATGTGTGTGTATGTATTATACATCTACCTGTACAATGTGTGTGTATGTATTATACATCTACCTGTACAATGTGTGTATGTATTATACATCTACCTGTACAATATGTGTACATATTATACATCTACCTGTACAGTGTGTGTACGTATTATACATCCACCTGTACAGTGTGTGTTCGTATTATACATCTACTTATACAGTGTGTGTACGTATTATACATCTACTTGTACAATGTGTGTACGTATTATACATCTACCTATACAGTGTGTGTAGGTATTATACATCTACCAGTACAATGTGTGTACGTATTATACATCTACCTGTACAATGTATGTACGTATTATACATCTACCTGTACAATGTGTGTACATATTATACATCTACCTGTACAATGTGTGTGTATGTATTATACATCTACCTGTACAATGTGTGTACATATTATACATCTACCTGTACAGTGTGTGTATGTATTATACATCTACCAGTACAATGTGTGTACGTATTATACATCTACCTGTACAATGTGTGTGTATGTATTATACATCTACCTATACAGTGTGTGTATTATACATCTACCTGTACAATGTGTGTGTATGTATTATACATCTACCTATACAGTGTGTGTATGTATTATACATCTACCTGTACAATGTGTGTACATATTATACATCTACCTGTACAATGTGTGTACATATTATACATCTACCTGTACAGTGTGTGTATGTATTATACATCTACCTATACAATGTGTGTATGTATCATACATTGTCCTGTACAATGTGTGTATGTATTATACATCTACCTATACAGTGTGTGTATGTATTATACATCTACCTGTACAATGTGTGTACGTATTATACATCTACCTGTACAGTGTGTGTATGTATTATACATCTACCTATACAATGTGTGTACGTATTATACATCTACCTATACAATGTGTGTATGTATTATACATCTACCTGTACAATGTGTGTACGTATTATACATCTACCTATACAGTGTGTATGTATCATACATTGTCCTGTATAATGTGCGTAGTCAAAAAGTGAAGATGACGAACAGTGATCAATCTCAGAAATCCTGTGATTAATATGGAACAGTGATCAATCTCAGAAATCCTATGATTAATATGGAGCAGTGATTAATCTCAGAAATCCTATGATTAATATGGATTCACCACCAGTATGTTTAATTACATCTTTGCTTCATGTTGTAAAAATAAACTAGTTTCTACACATAACTCTACATCCAGCAGTTGTAATAATTGAAACACTCCCTAAAATAAAGCTTGATAAACTAGTAATTATGCTGAAGTAACAAAACACTCTGTAGTTTACAGACTGAGAACCTGAGGTGTGTACCTGACATGCCCCATTGTTCAAGAAGTGTTGTTATTAAATTTTCTACACCATATCCTGTTTTTGCACTTATTAGGGAGACATGTTTAACATTATGTTTCTCTAGTCCTCGTCGCCTGCATGAATTGATGAAAGTTTGTTCCACAGAATCTAGATAATAAGGGTGATCCTGGGGAATGATGTCAACTTTGTTTCCAATCAAATAGACAGGTAAGCGTTTAGGTAACATTTCTGGCAAAATGTCCGGAATGCTGTTTTCAATATCAAACAGATCTATCACCAACAAGACCAAACATTTCTTGGTCGTAATTTTTTGCATCATCTCCTTGAACCTGTCACCAGTAGCTCTGATGTCAATCACAACACCCTGATGTTGAATTTTGTGACATTTCTGACATTTGAATTTTCCCTGTTCTTCTGTTATTAAACTATTTAATTTCTCGCCATCCACGTAACCAGGCTCGGTCACGTCCCCACTGTGCAGTAAGGCCCCACAGCCCCCACAAGGGATGTCAGTCACTCTCCTGGACAGTGGTGTCCCCTGCAGATCGTGTTTGCTTTCCACATCATCCTTTTCAACAGAATACGTTTCCAGTTTTTGTGTAATAACATTCAGATCTTTCGTTAGATCGTTTATTTTTCCCTGCAAATCAGAAAGTTTTCGTGGAGTCTGTACGTTTTCAAGTTCATCATTGGTACGAAAATTGTAACTCACGTCGACGACAGCAGGTTTAACCGTCACATTCTCCTTCCAATTATTTTGACGATAAGTTTTCTTAATTCGAGTTTTATGAAACGACGTAAGGCTAAAAGTCCTTGAGAAGAGTACAGAATATGTTCTCTCGATATCCATTCGGAAGTCACAAGGTAATAAAGATTTAGTTACCCACAGTTTTTTCCACATGACTTTTATTTATTTTTTTCACTCAACCACGAGTTCTCGGTGTCACTTTGGCGCTTCAATTTGACAAACCTAAACTATTTTCAATCAAACGCACACTAGATTATGGAAATGCGGTTCTATTTAATTCCGACACACAAACGTTTCGGCCCCAAACCATACTAATGATCAGTGAGCAAATCATTTAACTTTTAGATTCGGGGTTTCCCATGCACGGATTTAGCTTAAGGAGTTGGGGGTCTACCACTTTCCTAGAGTTTGCTAAGTATATACCGTGAAAATTTACGGACGTGGGGGGTGGGGGGAGTCTGCTAAGTAGTGGCTAGAACCAAATCACAAAAATTAACATGAACTAATTATGTACAGAGTGTTCTCTTATAAGAAACTAAATTGCACGAGAGTATACTTCATGAAGCACATTCATAGAACATTATGGAATAATGACTTATAGCATTGCCAACAGTCTTTTTTAAGTGAAACTCCCACAAGAACACACCCCCCCCCCCCCCCCCCTCCCTCCAGTTTTGTCACATAATAAGGAACATTTGTATACGAAAGCCTATAAGGGTCAAGTTGATAAAAATTATATGTCGAATAAACGACATAACTATGTCGAATAAACGACTTAATATGTCGAATAAACGACATAACTTTGTCGAATAAACGACTTAATATGTCGAATAAACCACATAACTATGTCGAATAAACGACATAACTTTGTCGAATAAACGACTTAATATGTCGAATAAACGACATAACTTTGTCGAATAAACGATATTTTAATAGTTCTACAGTTGAATACACGCATTGTTTCGGAGAGTTGCATCAGGGACATTCCTAGTTCCATGTATCGGAGAGATATCAGGTATTTACGGAAGCCTATAAGGGTAAGTTGATAAAAATTATATGTCGAATAAACGACATAACTATGTCGAATAAACGACTTAATATGTCGAATAAACGACATAACTTTGTCGAATAAACGACTTAATATGTCGAATAAACGACATAACTTTGTCGAATAAACGACATGACTCTGTCGAATGAACGATATTTTAATAGTTCTACAGTTGAATACACGCATTGTTTCGGAGAGTTACAAATGGGTGGCAATATCCCGTGGATGTAGGAGAAGGCATAACATTGTACGGAAACTTGCGGAGATCGCTTATGATTGATCTCAATATCGAAGAAATCAAACCCCTCAATTAGTGCAGTGCTAAGTTTCCTTATTTTGATGACTATGATTCGAGTGCATATGATATACTAAAATAAAACAATACTAAAATATACAATGTAGTTAATGGTTTATTATACTTCCTCGTAACTTTAACAGAAATAAGCTCTATGAGAAGTCTATGATCGGTTATTGTTTACACGAAACATTCGGTCTACATCTCAAAAGTTGAACATGCTTAACTGTAATAATAGGGAAAAACCCGGTATTTTGCAGTTTGCAATAATGCAAACAAATACAGAATTTAAGCAGGGCGTAAAGATGTTTTTCACAATCTTTAACAAAACTAAAACATGCATCAAAATACAACACCTTGTGCCTCGAAAATTAAATAAAATTCTGAGCTATAAATCGCATATCGGTCATATACATGATATGAAAAGGTACTGCGACCTTGTGAGATATCGTAGTACTTCCTACGGATGTGTCACATGCAAGGCTAACTTATAGCATTAAAAACAACTTATACCATCGTCTATGTTTTATACCATAGACTGTTTTCCCTTCAAATCTTTCTACCAGAGTCTACTCTGCTCTGTTTTTTGGGGGGGTTTTTGCCAATAGATAATATCAACATACTTTGAATTGAAAAAGAGCATTTATTACAAACGCCAATGTAAGTAAAAACAATATACCTGTAGCAGAATTGTCCTATATAAAATATATGTTACACCTGTCACTAGCAAAATGAGAACAACCCAAAAAGGTACATACAATACAATAAGAGTATGTATTAGATATACCCTAATTAATATAGAGCAATCATGAATACAAAACTGTATATACACAATAAAAAACACATGACTAAAAAATTGCCAAAATTGATGGGACTAGCTTGAATCAAAACATGTCACCAACTTGTCACAAACCAGCGGGTTAGAGACAATTAAGTGCCCCATCCAATATTTTATCGTCTTCCATCTTTTGAATCGCATCTGGACCAACTCATCTCTCCCGTAGAAATATGTGCAAGTCTTAACCCATCATGCATGAGATTGTGTGACGTTTCCTTATGTCACTAGTTCAACACATGTATGTCGTTTATTCGACATAATTATGTCGTTTATTCGACATAGTTATGTCGTTTATTCGACATAATTATGTCGTTTATTCGACATAGTTATGTCGTTTATTCGACATATTATTTTTTATTAACTTGACCCTTATAGGCTTCCGTATTTGTATAATGTTCAGTTTACTTTTAGCATCGTCATTTGTCACCACTGAACCTAAATGGTGTATTTATTTATCCACAAACAAATAACACAATTTGAGCTGTATATCATTTTTCTTAAACTTGTTGTAACTTTTCAATTTATTTTGTACTTGTATTCTCCGTAGCGACAGTGTGTCGACTTTAACCTTGAATCGAGTAAACCTGTTGAATATGGTGCACGAAACATTTATTCAGCATGTAACAGTTTATTGATATTTAGCTACATGCAACAGGATATCAAATGTAATATACATTTGATACCCTATTGTATTTAGCCATCAAACATTTCATGATTCATTGTGGTTCATGTTACAAATAAAAAACAAAAAACAAACAAACTATTGCTGATTGCTTACAAAGAGATTTTCCATCATTTTGCATTGGATCACATATTGAGAACCTCCTACAGGAAAAAAAGACACACTGTCACGACCACAGGCACCTGAAGTATGAATATTAACCCCCCCCCCCCTTTGATATTTTTTTTGGTGGCAATAATTTCTCTGAAATGTGTGAATTCCCTGTCTATATCTCATCCCTCTTTCGATTCATGTAATAATTTCACGCTTTTTGTAAGCTTTAGAGATTGGCTTTCTACCGGTATAATAAAACACTGTACAAAAAGCGTGAAACGATTACATAAATCGAAAGATTTCAGAGAAATTATTATTCTGTTGCAATAAGTTTGAAATTGAAAACGATATGCATAAAAATTCAGTCGGCTGGGTGACATATGGGACAAACACAAGCTACTGTATACACACAATTTATGCATGAAAGTACTTTTTGCGTTAAGATGCGACATTGGACGTGGCGGGTCCTTGCAGAATATTTTTCGACATACTGTAACATTTTGGATATGGTGGGATAAGCGGAGGGAACGGTAAATTTTAGAAGTGATGTAAGGTAAATTCCAACGATTGACTGATTGAGTTCTTCGTTGTATTTACAGGACATATATGGTTTAATTAAATGTTAAATACCTATAGATAAATATTTATAAAAAAAAAAAAAAAAAAAAAACCAAGGAAACTACAAGCATTGCGCAAAAACATTAAGGATGAATAACATTTTGTCATAATGGTTGAATTTCTTTCGAAACACATACGGAATCAAAGTACTGAAAATACTGAAAGCCATGCTCACGAAGTTGTTCTTAAAATAGATACCGTCAATCACTATGTAGATACTAACTTTACAACAACATAGTATTCGAAAAGTTTGACATTTTGCAATAAAGCAATAACATGTTTTATTAATCAGCACCATTGAAAAACGTTCGTGACTCGTGAATAACGTTTCTAACGTTATTTGACGTGGTCTGGGGAATTACCTTAAATATTTCTTAGATGTTGGCAATACATGTACGTAATATGACCTGAATAATTGAGGTAGAAAACCCATCATGATAACAATGTAAAAGTAAAACATGTCTGAGTGTTACAAACGTCAGCGATAATAATTCACTTAAATGTACATTCAAGAAGCAGAGTTAGAAAACACAGAGACACGAAATAAATTTCTAGGCTTTCCTCCCCACACTCTGGGAAGGTAAGGAGCAAGGGCTGCATAGGAACAATAAGATTTTGTCATCCTTATGTAACATAGTAGCAATATTGTTCTCGATACATACCAATTCAATTTCCCATTTTTCTATATGGAAAAGATACAAATTCAAAAGACTCTTTGGAAATATTGTAATATTCATATAACCATACATTTTCAAAACTTTGTAAACAATAGCAAACCTTAATAATCTTTGTTTACACAACAAATATATGACAAACTCTCTATAGCGAGCTTCCGTCATACTGTTTAACCTTATTAATTCTTTTTTCTTGTTAAAGCTTTTAAACATAGCAGACGATAGATCTTGATCAGTTTAAAAAAGTGAAAAACAAACGTGAATCAGTCCCTTTAAACTTAAGATTTTTTGCCTAGCTGGTTGGCTCAGTCGATTGACGCATACGGTTACCGATCTGAAGATTGTGAGTTCGAGTCTAGCAGAGGATTTGTATTCTCCTCTGTTTTACACCTAATAAAATAAATCTTTTCTTAATTAAATTCAAATATAAAGAGAGAAAAACTAGTTTGACTGATGAGTTCGTTACAAGTTCCGCAACGTCGCACATGTTTAATTCACGAACTACATGTACATGAAAAAAAGAACTAGTAAATGTAACACAAGTCTGGTTAAGAAGGGAAAACCAAAGATATAAACCACCTTTTTGCAGTTGTAATGACTATCGTAATAGTCGAACAAGACTGTTTTCAATTTTATACCAAGGAGGCGAAATGTTATTTAGGATACAATCGTGTATAAAGTAGTATAGTATTCATTCAGCCCATTCACTGGGATTTTAAATGTGTTAAAATATAAACTAAGGTGATTCTGAAGATTTTCGTCCTCTGAAAGTGAATTGTAAGTATATGTTGGATTACAAAATGTTAAATTAAAGGTAAGTTCTTCTAAATACAGCGTAAAGTTATGATAACGAGCTTATTATGTACTTAATAACATGTTTATTCGCAATGTATACAGTCTAGAAAATTCTCTAGAACTTTGTTTCAGTTATACACAGACTGTTAATTTTATGGTTATAAGCACTGCAGAATTCTATTGGATATTGCATTACATTGCGTAAGGTGTTTGTCTATAAACTGATTCGTTACGCAAGAGCATGATCTGCGTATGATCAGTTTTTAAATGGAGACAGGCTACTAACAAATAAGTTGATGTTACAGGGGTTTCAACAGTCTCATTTAAAGTCAGCATTTCGCAAATTCTATGGTCGTTATAACTATCTATTTTACCAATACAACCTGTCATTAGGTCAAATGCTGTCTGGCGTGTTTCATAAATTCATATCAATTGTTAGGCTGTTCTTTACACACTGAATTACTTCATTTACCAGATCAAGATACAGGACTCACGGCGGGTGTCACCGCGGTCGACAGGGGATGCTTAGGAGCACCTGATCACACCTCTAGTATGTCCGGGGGACCGTGTTTGCCCTACACTTAATTTTGTATTCTTTATAGGGATTATGAGATTGATCACTGTACGTTATCTTCACCTTTTCATTACTGGAGACTGAAGTTAATGGCCGATTTCTCGTGTGTGAATTCAGCGCAGCGGTAAATCAACAACGGACACTGCTGTTTGACCTTGATTACGGTAAGTTAGTATTTTTCGTTGATTATTTTACTGTAAGTACAATGTATATTTCTAAATCTTTGAATTGTGTTTTAATTCATATTTACTGGACTTGGGTTATTCTGATCCTTAACACTATGTTGTTAAAAGTAAAAGAAGGATAGATGGTACTTACATTTGTAATAGTAATAATTTGTAATACGAGATTGAAATATCCCTCTTATAATCTTAATCCATTCTGACAAGATGTCAAGGTCTTCCCTTCATATTCAGCCCATCGTCTGACATAATTTTCGACAGAATTCATGACAAAAAATTTTGAAGCCCTTTGAAGGATTGGAGTTCCCTAAATTTTGAATCTATTTAAATGACTGCATGATTTCAAGACGTTTTTTTACTAGTAATGATGTCTACTCGCAATATAGCGAACGAATAACACGTAGTAAGATTTTGTCCATATTTGAGAACTGTTCGTGATTAAAAAGGTTTGGATGCATTAGTAGACGTTTATTTGTATAAACTTGATTTTGAAATGCAAGACTGAACATTTTTATTTTTCATGATATATGTTAAGATATTTTCATCAACGAGAACAAAAATCTGTTATAAAAGGAAAACATTATCTTAAAATCTTCCTATACAACTTCTGACATAGCATTGGGGAGAGAGAGAGAGAGAGAGAGAGAGAGAGAGAGAGAGAGAGAGAGAGAGAGAGAGAGAGAGAGAGAGAGAGTATGGTACTGGAGTATTTGTATATTTTAAATTCTGTTGTAAACGGTGTTTTTCATTCGTAGCTAACCTATAAAACCCCATGCAAATGATAAAATATTACAAAATACATATCATAATCCTCTGGTTCAAACCCCCCTTGAAAATTTCCTAGATCCGCGACTGCATAGTCTTTCAATACAGTTGGCATTTCCAAAAGTTTTCAATGAGAAAGTGAAGATAACGAACAGTCATTAGTATAGCAAATATATTTACGTCAATAAAAGTCCATGAAGTACATCATATATATGTACTATTGTTGATATCCACTTACATATTAATTGGATAACTCCGTGATGTACAAATGAATGCTAAACTTGCATGAACGATATCGATACAGTACACCTACAGCAGATAAAATGAAACAGGTGGTTTGTTTGTTTCTGTTTTTTGTTTTATATATCCCTACGAGGATGTTTTACTCATACTGAGACGTCACCAGCTGTCGGTAAAGTACTACTTTAGATTTATGCTTAGCGCCTACGGTCGTAGGAGTTAGGTTCTTTAATGTGCCTAAACGCCTAACGCGACACGAAATCCGAAAGACCTGTGACCCTCACTCTAAATACCGAGCATTTGGCGAAGGAGCAATCACTACCTATATTTACGTCTTAGGTCTGACGGGGCTCAAACTCACGACCTCCCGGTTACAAAGCGAACACTCTTCCACTAAGCTACTACTCCAGGAAGTGAGTAATATTCATATGAAATACTCATTGATAATGATAGCAAATATATCATTGAAGGTAGAGAGTGTGTGGACAACATGCTAAGATGCTTCTTAGGACTAAATATAATAGTTTTTCCCGATGAATAAACGTTTTTAAAAATTGCCAGTCAATCTCTATGTGTACATTACTGTATAGGATAATATACGATCTCCCATGGTTTGTGGTTGGATATGACTAAATATCCAACGAGTTGTGCGATCTTGGCAAGGGGATAGAAAACACACAACGAGTTGGATATCATATCCAACCACAAATTATGGGAGGTTTTTTCCATCACATATTTTATCCTAATAGACAATTGAATTCGCACAATCTAATTAAAACAGACTTCTTAGATTCGCGCTTGTAGCAATTGTGAGCGTATCTTAGGATCTGATTTTAATTAGATTGGAATTCGCATTTCAAAAATATTCTGTTTTGTTTACATCAACCGTAACTACCAGGTACGTTCGTAACGTTAACATTATGCGGCTACAAATGGTTCGTTGGGAAATATAAATAAAAATGAATATTGACTGACACAATGTTCAATTCATATAAGATCATTCTTAATGAGAAAAACATTTACATTTTACTTTGCAATTGTGTGATTATTCTTGAATAATTTAGTCATCCGAATCTATATCATAGATGCCGCACGGTCATCCCCCCCCCCCCCCCCCCATTTTGGGGGGATTAATTTGGATGATGAATTTTCCACCATGTAGGCCTATAACATTATTCAGAGATTTTTTTAAGTTTCCTGTGACATGGAGAGTTGTGAAGCTTGAAACAACTGTTACATGTGCTGGTGTTTCTTACATCTGTATTATTAAAAAGTGATGGAATGGTTTTGTGTGCAGTTGAACGTAGCGTATCCCGGGTTCATTTGGTGCATGGAGTTGGAAAGTTGATACTCGAAATAAAAGACACCACAGAGTCGTTCACTTCTGCTTCATACTTAGATATTTTATTGGAAGTAGATATTAACGGCAATCTAACAACTCATCTTTGTGACAAACGGGATGATTTCAACTTCTCCATCGTCAACTTCCCATATTCATGTAGCAATATTCCATCATCACCTGCATATGGTCTTATGTCTCTCATTTGATTCGACACGCAAGAGCTTGTTCTGCGCATGATCAGTTTTCAAATCAAGGCAGGCTAATGACGAACAAGTTGATGTTACAGGGGTTTCAACAGTCTCGTTTAAAGTCAGTATTTTGCAAATTCTATGATCTCTCAACTGATTCGATACGCAAGAGCTTGTTCTGCGTATGGTCAGTTTTTAAATCGAAGCAGGCTACTGACAAACAAGTTGATGGTGCAGGGGTTCCAACAGTCTCGTTTAAAGTCAGCATTTCGCAAATTATATGGTCGTTATAAAGATCTAGTTTGCCAATACAATCTATCATTGGGTCAAATGCTGTCTGACGTGTTTTATGTCCATTGTTAGGCCGTTCTTGGCACACTGATTTTGACTACGGATAACTCCGTTTACCTGGTCAAGATATAGGGCTCACGGCGGGTGTGGCCGGTCGACAGGGGATGCTTACTCCTACTAGGCACCTGATCCCACCTCTGGTATATCCAGGGGTCCGTGTTTGCCCAACTCTTTATTTTATATTGCTTATAGGAGTTATGAGATTGGTCACTGTTCGTTATCTTCGCCTTTCATTTACTAAATAAATGGGTAAATATGTGATATAAAAGATCTTAGTGTGTTCGCTTCCTAATGTGAAATATCGGGTTTTCTAACACTCAGAAAGATTACGCAGTAAGACATGATCAGTTCTGACGAGGGTTTTCATTCTGAGTTTCAAGAAAAAACGATTTCAATTCATGTCTTCTAATGAAATTTCTTTTCAATGTATTTTTGTTTCCTTGTCCATTGAGAATATTTTACGATCAATACAAAATATGATCAGGGGTTGTATGAAACGCAGAGCTGCAGGCTGTTTCACTTTTTCGAGATAACTACATGTATTAACTAGGCTAGATAATGGAAATGACCGGTCTGCTCCCTCCATCGTAATTAATTACTTTACATATAAATTCATTGTTTTCAAATTTTGAAGAATTTTTAAAACAACAACTGTGCCACTTTCATCAATTTTTACAATTTGGGGGGAATTATGTCACCCTGATCCAGTTCCTATGCACATTACGTCACGCGGCGTAGGAACACCTCCTATGGGATACGAACAATATCGTATGCGTGATATCCACTGGATAAAGGAGTAAATATGTGATAAAATATTTTGTGTCATCATTTATTACTGTCATAATTGGTTCATCATCCTTATCATTTTGATCCTCGGGGTATTATTTAGATTACAGCTGAGATGATACCGATCTTGATTTTGCTACTCTTGGTCTATGATTCACGCGCTGAGACAGAATCCAAAGGTTCTAAAAATGTCATACACGATTACATAAGAGAGCAGCAGCCACCTGTCCAAGCAGATCACCATGGAGAAGCACAAAAACGGCAACTTGGTAATGCCATGCTGCATGATACGGAAGAGGCCATGAGACTATTGAAACTTGGTACACCTTAATACTTGTACAACCGTATATATATGGGTATATATGTATGTTCATAAGCTTAAAGATCACAGCTCCTTTTGTTTACTTGAACTATAGCCATATGAGGTGCAATGACTCCTTCCTTCTTGTCAATGTAATTCTGTCCTGTTTCAATTCATGTTAACTCTGTCTCTTGGTTTTCTTTCCTTATGTATGTAACATCTCCTTATATGCCGTGTTGGGGACTCTGAATTAGAATTACGTCTAGATCTAATACATTCTATTTAGAGATTGTATTCTGTTTTCCTAAAAACAGTTATTTCTTATGCTACAGCCACGAGAATCGCAATCAAGAACGTTGTTTACACAAGGTGGGGAAAGAAGACCTGTCCTTCGAAAGCCGAGCTAGTTCACTCTGGTAAACACTCTTAAGGAGGACTTAACTGAAGTTTCTAAAAAAAAAAATCATTTGCTCAATTTCTTTCTGCCTAATTAAAACAAATTATTTTGGCAGGTGAAATAAAATGAAATCATTTTGACTCCAAAAAAACAGAAATGCTTGATATTTTGTAAGAATGTGTATCAACACCCTTGGGCAAGGCATATAAGTTTGCAAAATATAATTTGGACAATACTTATCGGGGAAAAATTTGAAACTCTTTTTACAGGATTTGTGGGTGGGTCGCATTCTTACCATTCGGGAGCGGCTGTTGAACCTCTTTGTTTACCAAGGGATCCGGAATGGGGACTATACAACAATAAGGTTGATCGTTACAGAGGTCTAGTGTATGGAGCAGAATACGAGACAAATTCGTTCTTTCGTCACATTTCTAACCATGATGTACCGTGTGCTGTCTGTCTCAGTCACGGTAGATCTGTTGTGGAGGTTTTTCCAGGTACATGGTTTGTTTATACTTTCGTGAGAACATTGTTAAAAACTATGTTAAAACAACTAAACCCATATAAATAGAGGATATCTATATTGCGTGTTTTGATATTTGGTTTATCCAACGAGTTGATATGGTGTATTTATTCGCGAGGCTTGCCGAGCGAATAAATACACCATATCAACTCGTTGGATAAACCAAATATCAAAATACGCAATCATAGATGTTCTATTTATCTCATACGTCTTCTTTTCACTTAATTTTGAGATGATCCCCAGTATGGTAGAAACAGCTGATTGAATTTGCTTTGAATCCGTGGTTCAGACGTCGTGCTTAATCTGTCTACCTTACGCGGGAAAAAATAGTGCGCTTATACAGTACAAAAGGTCATTGTTATAAAGAAAACATGGATAAAAATTGTTTTAGAAGGGATTATATTTTATAATTAATAATGGTTTTGCCATTCCAACAAAGTAACAACTATTGACCGAGTATTTATTTTTTGACGTAGGCCTGACCTGATAAAAGTTTGATGTCGTCGTCGTTTTGAAATAAACGTGTAATAACGATCAATGAAAGTAATATTTGAATGCAGCGTTATTAGAATGTTCAACAGTTTACAATGAAAAGTAGAAGTGTTTATGCATTTGGATTTTATTTACGTAGTTTCTTTGGATCTAAGGGCGAGAGGAAATCCTGAGCCACTTTAAATGGGCCTAGCCTAGTAAGTAAAGCTGTTGGGATTTGTTACATGTAATATGCTCCAGAAAAAAGAGACTGCTTGTGAATACTTGGTACCGCAGCATGTCGAGGTACTTTCGATTAGGCTTGTCCAATAGGCCGTCGATTCGTTGTCGATGATAATAGTGTGCACATATTTCTGTTTTCTGATCGTAATTTTGAGTAGTTACAGACCGAGTTGGCATTTTTGTGGCCGGTAACTTTTATTAGATGTCAGTGGGGGCAACATCATTTTAATTTTGCTATAAAAGAAATTCTAAATAAATACAGAATAATAAGTTTTACGCCTTACAAGATGTATTTCATGCATGGATATGCATAAACACAGAAAATGTCATCCAAGCGGGGACAGTGTCAAAAGTAGTTCGGACCGGAAGTGCTTTATCAAACGGGCTTGTGATAAAGCTAATGCTTTATCTCACTTTCAATATACACCACACGTATGAGATAAAGATTTTTATCACATGTTTACTCCTTTATCCAGTGGATATCACTTATAACATAAATTTTAATCATTACACTAAAAATGTTTTCCTACACCGTTTGTAACCAATTGGATCACGAGCACGTCTTTTTCCGTAACCGATTTTGCAGTTACGGAAATAGCCGAGTAATTACGATTGCGTTTGTAACGTCACAAACAAACGTCAATTTTACGAATGTGCTACACGGGCAGATGACAAACTCCCCGTCGAGGCCTCATTACGTCACAGTGCCTACGAATAGTGAATTTGTGAGCAAACGAACTCTGGTAGAAGTTTGGGGCAGATGAAAACAACCCATGGTCTCGCGCGGAAATGAGCGAAATGAAAGAGACGTATCCGGTAGTTAGTATTTATCCGGAATGCTTGTGCGCAATGGCGGCAATAAACAAACGAAGCGGATACGTTGAAGGAAAATCTTCTTTATTTATTTCTTACCGTTATGTAGACCAGTGAAAATAATGTACAACGATTAATCGTATAAATCCCATGAAGAATAGAAAACTGAAAGTAGGGCAAACATAGATCCCTGGACATATCAGAGGTGAGATCAGGTAAGTAGGGCTATTCTATGCATGAATGAAATGCAAAACTCACTGTCTGAACCAAATTATCCTACTGGTTTGACAATTCCATTACATCGAAATGATCATTGTATTTTCGTCCAACCCCCAACAAATAATCGGAAAGTAGACATTGATTTGGGGGAGTGGACATCAAGGGGGGGGGGGGGGGGAGCTAAAGTGTTGAGATGAAAATGTAATCAAATTTATCAGTTGTAGCATGAATACCAGAACTAGTAAATGCACAATTGGCTGGAAAAAGAGCAATATGGACTTGTATAATTATATAATGTGTATGTTTAATTGTTCAGAATGCAAAGTTGCAGTATGTATTCACATAGACATATAACGGATAACATATCTGTTATACATGTTATATGTCTATGCCCGGGGCAAGGTTGGCAAAAAAGTGGTCGATATGAGGCCGGTGGTCAATACTGGTTAAAACTGGTTAATACTGGTCGATTGAAAATTGTTTGGTATATATAATATACTTATAAGTCATAATATTACATAAATAATGTACAAATGACTGACTGGGGAGATGTAAAAGTTTCTGTTCAAATTCCTTAATTTAACAAGAACTACCTTAGTATAAGTATTGTTTCATCAATCTTCATTTTAACTGTTGAATACTGTTGAATAAACATTTGAGGGTGGGTTAATGATGTTTTCATAACAATAACAGGTACACTGGTCATCTCTGGTCCCAGCCTATGCTTATTAACACCTGTCCACTCTGCTTCCTGGGCTCAGGTAATGTCCAGCTACCTTTTATTCTTAATCTGTCCAGGTACATATATTAAGAGGTCTGTCTCCAATAATCAAGCTTTGTTATAGAACTGTGACCCTCTGGTAGGTACTGAAGATATTTCGGTCAGTTTTAGCAAACCAAATATATTAAACTTATGAAACTACATTTGATTATCTAATGAAAAATATTAATCAACAATGATCCATATAATGAAAAGACTTAATTTATCTTTATCTTTGCAAGAAATTTACAAAAATAGGAAAATGGACAGTTTAAATCACAACTGACCATTATTGACCACTTGGGGAGTATTGACCGGGATGGTTAAAACCACTGGTTAAAACCGGGGGCGGTTTTAACCGCCCAACCCTGCTATGCCTCTATGGTATTCAGAGATAGATCATACTAACTAATTACTTTTTCTTTAATTAAGTGAATTTATACATTACTTGTTTCTCCTAACTACATGTAATACTTTATGGCATAAAATGAAGATTCAGTCCCTGGTGTTGGAGATCTTTTATCTTGAAAACAATAGATGCTAGTGCCACACAACCAAAGAATGTAGTGAACATACTGCTACCTTTGCATGTATTAATTAGCATATTAAGGTACTAGGAAATATAAATGTAAGGAACAAATGTCTAGGGTGTTTTTTATCTATTAAAAAGATTGTATCAAACTCTAAATCTAATAAGTAAAATTTTGTAATATTCCAGCTTCAGGAAGTTTATCCTATCATAATGGAGATGATTATAGCTACTTTGAACCTACTTTCATGGATCTACCATATTATCTTTTTTTTACTATGACATTTGACTTTATGTTACTTTTCAAAGAAGGTGTAATTTATAAGTATAACGTGCATCACATGCAATTTTAATGATGCAGGCAAATAATTTTGATGCAACATAATTAATAAAAGGCAAGCGTGAACTGTATATCTACCCAGATTAGATTCAATAAGAATTGAAAGTCAAAACCATGGTGGTAACACAAAGCATCTGCATACAAGATTTTTTAGGCTTGTTAAATGGAAAAATTATATGAAAATAATAGTCTCCAGTAATATCTACATTTTAACTCATATGAGAAATCTTATAACAGTTTCAATATTCAGACAGATCATGAGATGGAAACCAATGTAATTGAGATGAAAAGGGAGTACAACTCGAAATATCAAGGAAAAACAAGAAAGGCCATTGTGAATCAGCAGATGATGTCCTATACAACCATCCTTCCATGACACATACAATGGGAAGGTAACAGCTAAGTATATACATATAAATGATATTAAAATCCTGCGTGCTCGTTCCATATAATGTCCCTTGAACATTACAAGTATTTACTTATTCCAAATACATGTAGTTCAAAATTAAGTCAGAAATTCTAAACATTTTTTTTAAATTAAAGTTTATTTCAGGAAACAAAGCCTGTCTGAAACTCCAAAATGACATTTCCAGAAAGCTGAAGAATGGATAAAAATGTATCTTTCATGTGATGCAACGGTGTTCGATCTTGTGACTTTGACCTGGAAGTTTGACCTATTTTTGATAAAAATCTGACCTATTCAATATCTCAACTATTTAAGACAGAGCTTTCATATTTTGTATATAGATTTCTTATGTCAAGATCTTTTGTATCATGCATGTACCATGATTAATTACGTTGTGACCTTGGTCTTATCCAGAACAGCAAGATCTTGTCGATCATATTGGTGTTGAGGCATTTCTGTGTAATGTGAATTCATTTTCAGTAATGTTGTGATCCTTTGGGGCTCATGTAGGCTGGGGCCACAATATGGGATCAACATTTCTCATAGGAATAAAGACTGAAATCTTTTTAAAATCACAACAGCTGTACAATGGCAAGGCCAAGGTGACTCCGTTGAGCGATGTGGCTCTTTGGCCTCTTGTACTGTTTAAGACGCATGTATTTAAAATTTATCATAGGGTATATTTGCATTTATTTTTTCAGAAATTTTGCATGTCCATATGTCTTGGAAGGTGAATAGGTGAAAAGTCAATAGATGCTTACCATATCAGATGCTTGCAGAGGATACTGGAGATAAAGTAGAATTATGGAAAACAGGAAGTGGCAGCCAGGACTGACATCAATGCAATAAACAATGAGCCGAGGAGACGGTCATGGAACTATATAGGACACGTGCTATGGAGGGGAGGTGACAATGACAGTGAGATGGCGTTGGGTTGGACACCAGAAGGGAAAAGGGCATTTAAGAGACCGAAAACAACCTGGAGAGGAACAGTAGAAGCAGAAAGAAAGATTGCAGAATGGAGAAACTTGAATGAGATCAAGATGGTAGCAATAGAACAGAGTGGATTGGAGAGAGTCTCGGTCCTATGTGTTTTGGCATGGAGAGAACTAAGTAATGTCTAGATTGTTGGAGATAGAATGACCAGGAATATGAATGGATGTGCTGGAAACTGTACTAAGACCCTTATGTATTTGGATAGATTTACATACCATCATGATTTTGCTATGAAAAGCTTGAAAAAAATCCTCAACTCATATTGTAGCTGACATTGTACATTTGTACTTATTAATATTTCAAATGAACATATTTTTAGACATACAATATCTAAACTTTGGAGTCCATGTACATCTCCACATTGGATAATAGGTTATGATATATGTGTGTGAAATCTTTTCCTATGGTATGCACATGTTAACACATGAGTTTAAATGATGATGTATATCTTATGACTATGGAAGAGAATGTGTTCAGAACAGAATATGTGTCTAGAAGAGTTGTTGCCCTTGAATGTAATTCATTATTTACATGGGGTTGAAAAATAATCCAGCACGCAGTAGTACTAAATGCATTATGTTAAAATACATTTATGAAGGGTATAAGTGATACTGTCAATTACTGATTAATACACTTTGTGAAATCATATTATTGTTATGTTTAATAAATTTCAAGGCTGCACCTTTGTACATTTTACAATATAATATTCTGCACTTTGGTATCAAATTCTCTTAACCTAATTTAAGAGTTACATATTCATTAACAGCAAGTTAATTATGATATGCTATGTAGTTTGTCAAAGGGGCATTAGCTGTGAAAGTGATGGCAACCTTTTTATTCAAAATCTCTCAATAAGAATATATATTAATGCCTAATAATAATATTTATTTTGTACAAAAACATGAGAAACCTAATAAAACGACAATAGATTGTCACTTTTAGTGTATAGAAATACATAAGGACGAATTATTGTCTTGCAAGACAATAATAATTTAATTACCAAAATTCATGTGATATTCATACACATTCATGTGCCTGTTTTGGGGTTAAAAGGTGTTTGAAATAATTAAATACTGGTGTTATCACTGAAATATACATGTATAATATGGAGCAAATTTCATTTAATTAATTTTTTGGTATCAAAATGGCAGCTAATGTCCCTTTAAGAATAACTATTTTCAATGCACATCATAATAACCTTGTTAAGCTTGAAAGAATATTGGCTATAAGGAATCTTGATCATAAATATTAAAAATATTTTTAATTTCTCTCAAGGAGTTCCTTATAAACAAGCATAAAATCATGATTATAGTACATTGACTCTTGTGTGTTTCAATCTGTTAGACTTTCCCATTTTATTGCATTTCTTGGAAGTTGTGTTAAAAGAATTGGTGGTCTTGAAAAAGGTTGTTGTAGTGAACAGCAAAGGTCAACTGCTATTCAACAGTCTGTATACCTAGTCACCAAGGGCAAGGGTAGATGTCATGTGGTTCTGCATTTCACAGGGCCAGTTAAGGGGCTAAAGAATATAGTGTTAATGACAATTATTTCCATGAATAATGAGAGACATCTCCCATCTCTTTTTATAGTGTTTGTCTTTAAAGATTTTGTGGGAGATGAGAAATACTTTATTTGATGCACAGACACCAAATTAAAAGTGGAGCTTGTTGATCCTAAGTGACATCCCTGCCATTATCTTCAATGCAATCTTTCAAGTGTCTTATAAAGCTGTGCAAAAACTAGTGCTTGCATAATGCACAGACACGTGAAGTGGGTAGTGTACTGTACAGATGTTGTGTACACACCACCACCCCTCCACTGTCTACAAAATATATACCTGAATAACCAGTAATATCACCAGAATATGTTATTTCCCCACCGATCATCTTCATAAGTCATTATGAAGTCAGTTCTACATTCTATGAGCTCTGGTGAGATATTAATACATACCGTACCACTGGATCTAAAAGAAATCCGTTTTACCACGGTCAACAAAAAGTTGAATTTTCCATTATATTCACAAGCATAGTAAATTATCATCCCTTGCGAATTATGATATACTGGCTGACACCCCCCCCCCCCTACATTGCATGGTAGGATGAATCCGTCCCCTTCTTTACATGTATGGTGTTGAAGTTTGGAATAGAGAACATCTGTTATGGATTTTTTGGACCCTTTTTTTATTTTCGTTTGATAGTCAAGAATTTTAGACAATCGCGAGTTATCCTCTGCTACCCCCCCCCCCCTTCCTTCAGAAAAAAACCCCACGCCATCTGTCTGTCTTCTTATGTGCAACAAAAATGGAAGTTCAGTAAAATTTCTGGCAACTTTCTTGCATATGGTATTGAAGAAAAAAATTTGATTTATATAGTCAATATTAGCCCTAAAATAATATATGTCTCTGATATAAAGCCTACCAAAAATACCGTGTAATTTCATTCCAAATGTACCTAGCCAAATTTGTAATGTAATTGGATATGTAAGGTATTTTATATCTATTAGAAAATATTTTATTAACATTAATTTTTCGAATTTGAATATGCTGTATTATACGCCAACAATTATTCCGGAAATATATTATCTATTGGTGACGTTTCACCCAAGTAAGTATAATCTCGCGAGAATACCGCTTGTTTTCATCTGCCCGTGTAGCACATTCCAAATTTATCACAATAAATACGTTACCTTTATAAATTTAGATATTCACCTGCTTGCAGTCTTGTATCGGAAAAAAACCATGTAATAAAAAAGCACCCTTTGTGACCCGCCACCTCTGACATGCTCAGAAACCAACATCCGGTTTCATCTTTTCTTTTCCGCCGTTGTGGAGTGCAGTCACGTTTTTCTCGAGGAGGAAAAGATTTTTTTCTACTTGCTATTTTGGCTAAGTATTGCATGGTATTTGTTGATATTACTTTATTACATTATTAAGCATTATGGCGAATGAAGGTGAAAATGTTAAATTACCTTTTATTGCTGTAGAGGGAGAGTATTGGGACTCTGTTGACTCTAGAAGTTTTGGTCCCATGGAATCTGACCCTTTTCTTTCTTATGGGAATGTCATGGATTCTCCAGGAATTCCTTCTACCCCGGTTACTTCGGTAGGTCAAATTAGAGCTACATCTACTATTACGCGACCTCCTGGTAGTCCGGTGGCTAGTTCTCGCCCTGAGAGTTTTCCTTCGGGTAATCGTAGGGAGACGTTTTATCGGTCTAGGTGGCCAGCTAGATTTCCTCATCCCATGTATTCTGTGCCACCTTATCCCTACTCGACTCAACCTGTGTGGACAGGGCAAGGTTTTGTTAGTAAACCAAACTTAATGGAGTCCTCCAATAAGGACGAAATTAAATGTTTGGTTTCATCTATTCAGAAACTGGAGGCTTCTATTTCTTCAAAATTTGTGACAGTGGAACGTAGACTAGATTTGATTGAAAAAAGCAAATCAGCTACGTCCCCCACTGTTCCTGGGGCTGCTCTTGTCACCCCTCGGCCCGCTTTTGATAATAAAGCGGACGAGGAGGTTGACTCATTATCTTTGGCTCCAAGTAGTCAAGAGGCATCTTTTCTGAGCGATAATTGCCTATCTCCGGTTCCTTCAGTCGATGAAGTTGGGCTTTCTCAGGAGCAACTTCCGGTAGAGAATCTCACTCTGAAAGACAAAGTGTACGCAATTCGTAGAGAATTGTCAGGTCACGATTCTTTAGTTTCTCCTCCCAGGAGTTCTCACATACCTTCTGATTTTCAGTCCTGCTCTGGTCTTGTGAGAGATTCTTCTAAGTCGTATGCTTCTTTTCCCGAGTCTAGTCATTTTAAATCTGCATTGGCTTCCATTAATTCTCATCTTGTCGACGATCAGATGTCCTCCAATAAGGCCTCTAATTTAGTTAGACAAAATCTGGCTTTTAGTACATCTTCTTTCCCTGGTAAGGTTAGAATGAAGTATTTTGATATTCATGATGTTTCCTTGGGAAAATCTCAACCTGTTTTTGATAAGACTTTTTCCAATCTTCTTGGTACTAAGTCTTCTGAGGGGGTCAAGTTATCTCAGACTTCTTATTCTAGGTCGGAGAACAATCTTCGGGGTGTTGCCGCAGCTTTACAATATGCGGAGCATTTTCTTGCTGCTGCAGGTGCCTCTCTTAAAGATAAGGGCGAAGAATTTGATGATGTTCGTTCTTTTCTTCTCCAAGTAGATAGATGTCTTTGCACTTCTCAGCTCTTGAATCTTGGCACTATTGCCAATTTTTCTTTAGCTAGGAGACAAGAGATTCTTCAAAAATCTAACGTCTCTGAGTTTCTTAAAGACAACCTACTTTTTTCTCCTCTTCATAAAGAGCAGTTATTTGGCATCTCTTTACGCAAATTACAAGAGGAATTACACAAAGAACCTCCTACTGTTAAAGTAGATGTACAACTCAACAATGGTAGTTCTAGGCGTGTTTCTTGTTCTTCTAAATCAGACTCTTCTAGAAGTAAGTCTCAAGGTGCTACTAAATCTGGCTCTTCTCTGCAAGGTTCAAATAATCTTAAGAGAAGTAATGAGCATCGTTCTTTCCCATCGGCTTCGGGATCTAATAATAAAAAACCCAAAGTAGCCAAGGGTAAGAAATCTCAGTTTTGATGCCTCCCCCCCTCCTGTAGCACAATCCACTCTTTCCGAGGAAGTAGGTGTTCCCTTTCCTCATCTTCCTGTGGGAGGACGCCTCTCTCTTTTTCTTCCTCATTGGTCCCGTCTCATTTCGGACAAATGGGTTCTTTCTGTGCTACGGAGGGGTTTAGAGCTTCAATTTCGAGAACAGCCTCCTCTCTCTGCGGTTCCTCTGGAATTTTCTATGACCAGAGACCCGCGGAAAAATCTGTTGTTGCAAGAGGAAGTGTCTTTACTTCTCCAAAAGAATGTATTGGAAGAAGTAAGTCCACCTCTAGGTTGGGGGTTCTACTCTCGTCTCTTTCTTGTACCCAAAAAGAATGGACAAATGAGACCTGTGTTGGACCTCTCTTTTCTGAATCAGTATCTGGTGATTCCACATTTCAAAATGGAGACCAACAGGTCGATCAGAACCTCTCTCCATACAGGGATGTGGACGTCTTCTTTAGATCTGACGGATGCTTATTTTCATGTCCCTATAGCTCCGGCTTATCGGAAGTTTCTTCGTCTGGTCTGGGAGGGCAAGGTATATGCTTTCAGGGCAATGCCTTTTGGCCTATCTACTGCTCCACTAGTGTTCACAAAAATTTTTCAAACAGTGGTTGCGTATCTACACTCCCAGTCCATTTTCATCCATACATATCTAGACGATTCTCTGATCAAGAATTTTTCTTTCAACCTTCTTCATCAACATACTCATCGAGTTATTCATCTTCTGTTGAAGCTGGGTTTCCTTATTTCTTGGGAAAAATCAGAGATAGTTCCCAGTCAGAGTTTCATTTTCCTAGGGGAACAATTTCGAACAGATCTTGGGATAGTTCTTCCTCCAGAGGAGAAATTTCTCAAGCTTCAGTATCTGTTGGATCAACTACTTTCAGCCAAACAGGCTTCAGCTCGCCAGTTTCTACAACTGATAGGTTTTCTGATTTCTCTGATGGACATAGTACCTTTAGGTCGTCTTCATATTCGCCCCATTCAGTGGTATCTTCTGGAATTTTGGGTACCAGCCTCACAACAGTGGGAAGCTGTTATTCCCATTCTTCCCAGATTGTATCCTCATCTTCTGTGGTGGTCAGTGAGAGAGAATGTTATGATAGGTTGCTCGCTAGACCCCCCAGTTCCTTCTATGACCCTGTTTACAGATGCTTCTCTGACAGGCTGGGGAGCTACCCTGGAGGGCAGAGAGGCATCAGGTATATGGTCCGGTCTCCAGTTGACAGAACACATCAATTTACTGGAGATGCGGGCTGTTCTTCTGGCATTGAAACAATTTTCCCAATTTGTTCAGGGTCAATCTCTGATGATAGCCACAGACAATACAACAGTAGTGGCTTATCTGCAGAATCAGGGCGGCACACATTCTCAGTCTCTTTACCTTCTGTGCAAAGAAATTCTGTTGTTTTGCCGTTCCCTGGGAATTCGCTTGTCAGTCAGGCATGTTCCTGGCAATCTGAATCTAGTAGCGGATGCTCTCTCAAGGTCACTGCATCCAGTGAATACAGAATGGGAGTTACATCCAGCAGTCTTTCAGGAGATCTGTCTCAAGTGGGATCGTCCTCATATAGACCTCTTTGCTACGCATCTGAATTGCAAACTGCCAACGTTTGTGTCTCCGATTCCAGACAACAAAGCTTTAGCAGTGGATGCAATGTCTTTCGATTGGAAGGGGATGTTTTCTTACATGTTTCCTCCTTTTCGCCTCCTTCCCAAGATTTTACACAAAATCAGGGTAGAAATTTGCAAGACCATTCTTATTGCTCCAGCATGGCCAAAACAATCTTGGTTTCCAGATCTTCTTCAACTGTGTTGTGCGAGACCAATTCTGCTTCCTCTCAGGAAAGATCTTTTGTCTCAATTCAAAGGCAGGAAAGTTCATCAGAATCTTTCCAACCTCCATCTACACGCATGGTTACTGTCAGGGAATCTCTCAGACAGGATGGCTTTTCTGACAGAGCAGCCAAACGTATCTCTAGTTCAGTCAGAAAATCTACAGGAGCAATTTATGACTCTAAGTGGAACATCTTCTGTTCTTGGTGTCGTTCAAAGGAAATTGATCCTCTCGCAGTTACTGTCCAACAGTTAGCTGAGTTTTTAGTTTATCTGTTTGAAGACAAAGGTTTCTCTCCCTCTACTATTAAGGGCTATCGTTCAGCTTTATCCAGAACTATAGCTTTGTCAGGAGGTCCTGATTTTGGGAAGAATGAGTTCTTGTCCCTCATGGTCAAGAATTTTTGTTTGGAACGACCTAGACAACGTAGGCTGGTTCCATCCTGGAATTTAGCTTTGGTTCTTAGGACTTTACAATTTCCTCCTTTCGAACCTTTATTTTTAGCTTCCTTTAAGTTTTTGACCTTGAAGTGCTGTTTTTTATTAGCTTTAGCTTCTGGTCGTAGAAGGAGTGAGATTCATGCTTTCTCCATTGCAGATTCTTGTCTCAGATTTTCTGCAGATAATTCTTCAGTTACTCTGTTGACAGATCCATCTTTCTTAGCCAAGAATCAGTTATCAGACAAAGGTTCTGGACCTATTGTTATTCCTGCTCTACCTAAATCATTAGGTAATCAGGATTTATGTCCAGTGCGTACACTTCAGAAATATATTTCTGTTTCGTCAACGCTCAGACCTACTGGTTCTACTAGACTTTTCATTCCTATTAAGAAAGGTCTAAAGGATATTTCGGCTAAGACTATTTCTACTTGGCTTTGTCATACTGTTAAGATGGCTTACCAATCTTCATCTCCAGAAGCCTTGTCTCGTGTTCAAGTTCAGGCACATGAAATTAGAGCATTGTCTTGCTCCTGGGCTATTTTCAATTCCTCCTCTATGTCGGAAATAATGTCAGCTGGTTATTGGAGGTCTGATAGTACCTTTTATAACCATTACCTTAGATCTATGCCCCTTCATAGTGACAGTTTGTTCTCGCTTGGACCTCTAGTTTCAGCTCAAAAAGTGGTTTTTCCTCCTAGTTGCCAATCTCAGGGGGATTCAGCTCTACTTTGAATTCTGCTTATCTAAATTTATAAAGGTAACGTATTTATTGTGATAAATTCTAAATTTTTAGTATTAAAATTTGTATTTGTTAAATAAATACTTACCTTTATAAATCAGAGGTCCCAACCCACCTCCCCTTCATCCCCCTTCTAATTTTTTGTTTTATGTCAAAGAATAGATGATACCGGATGTTGGTTTCTGAGCATGTCAGAGGTGGCGGGTCACAAAGGGTGCTTTTTTATTACATGGTTTTTTTCCGATACAAGACTGCAAGCAGGTGAATATCTAAATTTATAAAGGTAAGTATTTATTTAACAAATACAAATTTTAATACTAAAAATTTAGATTTTACGTAGTTTGTTTACGAAATGTCAGGAAACAAAATTCCGAACAATAGAGTAACGTAAATGAATAACCGGGGTGGGGGTTAACATGTGATAAAACGAATTTCCCATAGTTTGTGTTTTGATATGATTTACCGGTATATCCAACTCGTGCGTTTTCTATCATATTTATTCCACCTTCACACTCACGGATTTTTCTTACGAGTCCTTACGGATCTCCGACTCGTAGTCAATCGCAAGCATTCGTAAATCACTCGTCGGTATCCGTTAATAATTCGACACAACTCGCACACACTCGTAAGGATCCGTGAAAGTAGGGACAATTTTTTTGACATGTCAAAAAAATAATTCACGATTGTCCACGGATTTCATTTTCCGTAAATGACCCGTAAATAATTTGTAACAATCCGTAAGTATCGTAAACTGGTCGCAAGAACACGTAAACTGCTCGTAAGAATCCGTAAAACACTCGTAAAGGTTTTTTACGAACCTTTGCGGTTAGTTTACGATATATTACGGATAGTTTACGAGTTGTTTACGGATTATTACGAATGCCTAAATGATATTTACGATTTCATTCACTTCGGGTTACAATCGCTAAATACGGATTGTTCAGAGTCATTACGAGCGCTTTACGTATAGACACGATTACTTTACGAGTACATACTTAAACTTTACGATTAAGGAAAGGTATAAAAGACGCAAAATCTGACAGCTTCTTTCAGTTGTTATCAAGACATCAAAGAAGTTACACATTAATGTCAGTTGTCTAATGATGATACAAAGCCAATTGCGAACACTTGCGTCAAAAACGTAAACAATCGTAACTAACTCCTAACTATTCGTAACAACACGTTCGTAATGTACACGTAAAAGCTAAACTAAATCGTAAATTTCCGTAATATACTCGTAACAATCCTTAAAAAGCACGTAAAATATCGTAAATTGCTCGTATTTATCTGTGTTCACTCGGAACAAATCGTAAATGTTTGCCGTAAATGCATCGCAAGAACTCGTAATAAACCGTAAATGGCCAGTAAATACTCTTAAAACGTTCTTTTAAAATAGCTCTTTTTAAAAAGTGTCTAAATCGTAATAATCCGTATTTGTGGAATACGTAAGGATCCGTAAGAAAAATCCGTGAGTGTGAAGGTACCATATTAACCACAAACCATGGGATATCCTACATATCTCTGGTATATATTTTACGCATTTAGTCACATCTCTTCTCATTACAAAGCAAGGAAAACTTGTTACAAAGGATGGAACTTGGAATATAGTGGGTATCTTATGGCGGGACATTGGGACTACCATGCTGGAACAAAGTACACGTGTGTGGATAAAATACCCGACATAATATATGGTAGTCATTCAAATAAAAATGGTTACCTATTTCATCATGTGGAGGCCAGATGTGGATCATTGAAATGTCCACCATACGTACACGGGCGGGAACTTGTGTGTGCTGTCTGCTCCAGGGCGTGAAAAATGTGTGCATGGTTATAGTCAATAAAGTTCTTCATGCATGGAATAATATCTCGAGAAATATTATTATTCGCTGAAATAGCAAAATTTTAAAAAAGGATTAAAAATTTAAACAAACGCCCACACCTTTGGTTGCATGTGTTTAGATTTTGTCGTCCGGACACCGACATTGTGACTGACAGTAACGTCTCTATAGATACGCCAAGATTCAAGTCTATCCAAACTGTGACCGCTGGACCAATAATAGGGCCACAGGAGGGGTGCTTAGTTCTCCATAGGAGTATAACGGGGGAAATATTTACAAATCTTCTTTAGAACCACTTGGCCAAACTTCGCACAAAGTATCCTTGGATAAATGGGATTCAAGTTTGTTAGAATAAAGGGTTTTCTAAGGTGAGATAATTGTAATATAGTGAAAATTTGGTGATGTCTTTTGAAATATTCTCCATAACCACTGAGCTAATTTTAACCCAACTTGACACAAGGTATCCTCGGGTAAAAGGAATTCAAATTTGTTCAATGAAAGTCCAGACCCCTTTCCAAAAGGGACATGATTTTGAATAACTGAAAATTAAGTGTGTGTCTTACAAAATCTTCTCATAACCACTGCACCAGAATTGTCATTATTTACAGGAAAGATGCTCTACATCGTACAAGTTCAAGTCTGTTCAAACCGCGACTCCCTGATTAATAGCGTGGCCAAAGAGGGATAAACTGTTCAGGGAAACTGTATTTAAAGCTACTAAATTCTAACGCGGAGGGATAAACTGTTCAGGGAAACTATTTAAAGGTACTACATTCTTGCGAGGAGGGATTAACTGTACAGGGAAACTGTATTTAAAGGTACTAAATTCTTACGCGGGGGGATAAACTGTACAGGGAAACTATATTTAAAGGTACTAAATTCTTACGTGGAGGGATAAACTGTACAGAGAAACTATATCTAAAGGTACTAAACTCTTACGCGGAGGGGTAAACTGTACAGGGAAACTGTATTTAAAGATACTAAATTCTTACGCAGAGGGATGAAATGTATTGGGAAACTATATCTAAAAGGTACTAAATTCTTACTCTTTTCTGTATGTTGTTTTATCAAATCAGTGACTTGATCGTGCATAGAATATACTAGCATAGTAGGTAAATATTGACTTGTCGATAATTTTGCTTTCTCCAGTGGATCTTCAGGCAATGATGGGTTTACTGTTACATGTATATACGGTAATTCGAACCCAAGAGATATCATTGCCTGTAGTTTGGGTTTACTTGAAGTCGTTAAAGAAATGATTATCAAAAACTAAAATTATCATGATTAGATATTTATTGAGCAAAACGTGATGGACCAGCTGAACCGAAAAATGCCGTCCGCTCCAATGAATCTCTTACTCTGTAATTACCCTTACACTTCTCAACGTGACTCAATATATTGTACTCAAAATGGAATTTTAAGGAACTGGAGCCATTAGTCTAATGCCGCATTTCCTGTGCTACATAGAGAACTAAAAAGTCGATTACAGGAGCGAGGCTCACTGATACCTAAATCTTTTCACATTTATGAAATCGTCATTAACGATATTACAGAATTAATCTCGCCATTATCCCAAAATATGTAACATTAGCATCTGCAATTCTTTCTTTATTAAATAGAAAAGGCTTTTAGCTAGGCAAGAAATTTGTGAAACACCCCCTCCTCCGCCCTGCATATTTCTACAAATGATTTACTTCACATAATTGCCTCTGAGCATTCTTCTGCATTGCTTTACGTAACTCATCTTGCATAAAATATGTATTTATTGAAGTTATTATAGCACGCGTTCGTGTTTATAAATAACTTATCAGAAATCTCTTGGCTGGTTTGTTGGGTTAGATGTGGTATGACGTCATAGCCCGGGTTATCAGAGACATGTAAATCTATTCGAGGGCTCTTCATTTTCGTCCTAAAACAATGATTCTGTGTATATGTTGTTGGTGTGGTATTGATTATGTCAAAGAACGTTATTACGATCAAAGATTGAATTTTGTGCAGATTGTTTTGTTTTTTCTCTTCTCAGTAACATGTATTATACTTCAGAAATAAATTTCATTTTGAAAACACACGAGGGCGTGAACTGCGACGCCCCACGCCAGCATGCTTCATGTAAAGCATGCCGACGTGTAGCGTTGCAATTCATATCCTCATGTATATCTAAAAATGAAAATCATTTTTTAGATTTACATTCAGATTTCATTTCTGTCGAAATTTCCAGCCATTAAAATAGGCGTACTATATTTATCGAGATTCATACGCGCATTGTTCACAACTACCACGCATTGTCATTACAATTTGTAAAGGTATCAAATGCAAAAACATTGGAAATGTAAATAAATGAAAATGTTTGTCAATTCAAATACCTTAGCTTCTAATTAATGAAAATTATATCTTAACAATTATAGTCGAATTCCCAAGAAGTGGGGCGATTTTTCTAAAAGTTGTAATACACAAATGATACACTTTTTCATTGAACAACTATGAAGAGCGTACCAGACTTGTTTCTCTACATAGCAGTACATAATTACAGCAAGTGACTGAAAATGAAAGTTTAAAAAATAGCTACTTTTAATTTACGCTTTTTGCAACTAGGAAAAAGAAAAAGAATGTCTACATATTGAAATTGTCAAGTGCTACATGGAACAGTAATTAATAAATAAAAAACGTGGTGTTGATTATTAAAAACAGGAAAAGAAATATTCGCTACTCTCGATATCTGTCTGTGTGTCCATACGTTCGAGATCACATATAATCCTTGAAATTTTCATTGAATTGGATGACATCATTCAGAAATGATTCCATGGCAGGCTAAAATAGTATCAGTAACACAAGCGTGATGAAAATCCGGAAACGAGGTGGGAGAAATTCTTACAAGGACAGTTTTTCTGTCATGGAGTAAAAACTATTTACACTCTGTGCAGGGGGGGGGGGGGGGGGGGGGGGGGCATCCTCCGCCCTATCCCGTGTCGGAGGATCTGACCAAGGCCAATTTTTCCTAGGGGTAGATTCTAAAACCAACACCTGGTCTACAAAGAAGTTTGGGATTTTCTATGCTACAATACCTGCTGTATCAGGAAGTTTGGGGTGTTCTATGCTACAACACCTGCTGTATCAGGAAGTTTGGGGTGCTCTATGCTACAACACCTGCTGTATCAGGAAGTTTGGGGTGCTCTATGCTACAACACCTGCTGTATCAGGAAGTTTGGGGTGTTCTATGCTACAATACCTGCTCTACCAGGAAGTTTGGGGTGTTCTATGCTACAATACCTGCTCTACCAGGAAGTTTGGGGTGTTCTATGCTACAACACCTGCTCTACCAGGAAGTTTGGGGTGTTCTATGCTACAATACCTGCTCTACCAGGAAGTTTGGGGTGTTCTATGCTACAACACCTGCTCTACAAGGGAAGTTGTTTTCTACCACCCGTTAGTTTCGTTCCCTGGGGCGCGTTTTACAAAAGAACTTACGACTTACGAATTTTCCAGTTTACTGTAATATCCTTCACTCTAAATGCAAAATATACATATTTTTTAAAAATGTTGAAAATCAAGCCTCAGAAAAGTTTTACTTCATTTACTCAAAGTAATAACTGTGCAATGCAATGTAAGACTTGCAATGCGACTTTGTCGTAAGTTGTTTTGTAAAACGGGCCCCAGAAGTTTAAGAATAACGGAAAACGTTACTTTTCTTAATTAAAGTTGTTTTATTCTTTTTCTAAGATATACACATGCAGTGATAATACTCGCACGCATAAAAAAAAACCATATTTAAATTTTATTACATAAAACAAATCGAATAATTTGTGTTTCAATATATTGCGCCACTTCTTAATTGGAGTCGATAGATGTAGACCACGTTACAAAGAAATATAAGGAACAGCAATTGTGATATTAGAAACGGTATTTGCACTGCCGATCCATAATACCCGTTGTTGTTGATCATAACTCCACACCCCTATGGGATCCGCGCCAGATGGAATAACCTGTGTCCATGACAAAACTGATTTCACAACGCCCCCTTCTATCAAAAGATCATGAGGTCTCTCTGAAAAGTGAACAATGACAAATTGTCAACCTAATGAAAACTACGTGAGCGGATCAAAGGATCTTATCATAATTGAATATATAAATGTTCGAGAACTAGGTAATTCAATAGTTCCAATATTTTAGAATTTATTTCACAAATGCAACTTACCAGAAAGTAAAATCTGTGAAACAATCCACGTGTATTGCGTTGACCGTAAATTCATTCCGTAGGTGAATAGGTTGCTTTGAACTGAAAACATGTTACATACCTTACTGAACAGAATAAAAGAACACATACACAGCAGATATATATATATATATATATATATATATATATATATATATATATATATATATATAATCTAGATACTGTATGTGTACTTATTTTAACGTATTTTAATTTTTTTAGCGCAATTGGAGGCTAATAACTACTTGATGCAATCAGTGTTGAAGTATTCGTTACTAAATGTAAAAATACAAATGTATTTAACGAAAAAATTGCCACAAATATGTCTCAGAACAGCCTTTCTCCCCCTTTTTATCTACTAAGAACAGACCTGATGAGTTTCTGAATGCAAATGAATTATTCTGCCAGTCAGAGCCGTCAGCGTTCTTGAAAACATCAGGGAATACCCACAAATGTAACGTCTGAAAGAAAAAATAAGGAAGACCATCCATGTTATTGGAAAAATATGAGATATGTTGCGCGTGACAATGGTGTAATTAAAGGTTGCGTGATTCTGGGGTCTGATCATGCGTGTTGTGTTTTGTATGCGTGTCTGTGTGTGTTTGTATGTGAATGTGTGTGTGTAGGGGGGGGGGGAGACAAACAGGGGGTACTGACTGTCTTATTGTACAGACTGGTGACGTTAGGGTGGGACGCCTCTCGGAGAACTAGAACAGACGGATCCAACAGAGGAATAATAGAACCGGCTCTCACGAAGAATGGACACGTCTCCAATGAAGCCGCAACAATTAACGACCTACAAAGAATGTCACGGATTTACATGGAAATGTCTGACATCACCATCACATTCTGGTTATGTTTTACGTCATTTTCCCTTTATAACTGTTTACTAACTTTCCACCTAGCTGTATATCGGAATGTCCAATTCTGAACCGCCCATCTTCCTCATCATACTGAAAAACAGGGAGAAAAACTATCGGACGTGGAACAGTGAGCACGCTTACAGAGCTCGTTTGGCGGTAATCTAACAAGTTATCTAAGTTGTCTACGTTGTTTGTATTATAGAGAATGAAACAATGGGAATACGAGGTAAGTACACCAAAACTTTATTGTTGTTTCTTTAAATCCACCATCATAAAATATTGCTTTGTATTTCAAAATATGTTTCCCTACCAAGTTGAAAGTTCAATGTTTTCATCAAGAAATAAAATGCAGCAGTATAGGTATACTGCTGCTAAAATAATGGTGACGGTAAACATTAGATTTTAAATATATTTTAAACATTTTTACCAGTAAGTGGCTGCTGATGTCAATCCACGAGGAGTTGTTAGGCAGATAAACCTCTCTTTCCGACACTCCCGACTTATAAACAGGAGCGACCAATAACTTGTCACCAAACATGTACTATGTAGACAGATAAAATTACATTGTAATTTGAAAATTACTCACAATTACCGGTCATTGTAAAACTTTACTGATCGCCATGTGTTAGTACTAGTAGTTCTTGTTAACGTAGTTTATCATTTTGCATTACAATTCAGACAAAATCCAATTGGTCATAGTGAGGCCATATCATCAATTATGAAATACCGTTTGGCATTGAATAATCGTATTGTAAATCTGTTTCCAAAAATAGATCTGATGAAAAATGATAAAACAATTGTAGTACTATGTAGATTTCGGTTAAAAGAAAATAAACGAATAAAAAGTAACTGAAACATCAGTAACATGTTGACTTCGGTTAATCATATAGGATTACTGAAAGAACTAAGTTCGTTTGGTATCATATTTGGCCCCCTGAATTATTCAAAAATGAAGTACATGTTGAATCAAACTTCTACATTGCAAATTACTGTCGGAGATACACTTGTCTCAAAAATAAAACGAAACTTTGAAAATGTGTCACATTTCTACTACATTGACGTGGTCAAAAAACGTACGGAACACAAATTTCCGGAAAATTTCATAAAATTTAACCACTTTTGAAGATATTTGAATAGCTCCGCATAATATCACCACTTTAAAATTTTCACACATGAAACATTTATGGTTAAGCATTTCACATTAAAAAAATTACGATGGTGATATTGTGCGGACCATACTTATTTCTTATTTTAACGTTCATATTTTTAGCGTTTTTACAGCATGGAAATACATGTCATGTTTATGGATGTTGTTATATATATGTGTTGTTACATAAGTTTAGCTATATTTTGTTTACAAAAGAAAATACTCGCCTAACACCGCATCAAATGATAAAATTCCTAAAATCAATTTAACGGGGCAATGTCACGATGCGATATTTACTTGTCTTCCTTTGTCAGGCTTGTGTTGTGTATTATATATTAATCATGCCATCTTACTTCCGTGTCCTGTAACTAAGCGAAATGTACACTAATTAGGAATACTTTGATATCAATTACTTTTAATCAATGGAAATTGCATTATATGAAACATTTTGCCAAACACAAAATGCTACTATTTCTTATTAATCTATATAGCTAAATGCGTGGCAGAGCACGAGGCCGATTTATACATGTATTTCGGTATATAGACGTCACTTTTCAAAAGTGACGTCATAATGGGTTGATAGATCATTTTGTCAACTTACATACTACGTTACCTCAGCCGGTAGAGTGTAGTGGAAACGACCAATATGAAGATTTTTTTTTTTTCATTTAAAGTAGAGCTATTTCAATGTAATTCTTATCTACTTTTTATTTAACTTTACAGTGCACATGCCGTCGTGCTATACGACTATATTTAGGCCTAGGCCTATATCTGCAGCATTTGTATTGTTATAATTTTTTAATTACCCCA
The DNA here is from genome assembly GCF_947568905.1 of Ostrea edulis. NCBI lineage: Eukaryota > Metazoa > Mollusca > Bivalvia > Ostreida > Ostreidae > Ostrea > Ostrea edulis. Next base: position 31,515,795 of record NC_079172.1, on the reverse strand, counting down.
GGATTCGTAACGTGTTACCCTTTCGTGAATATTAGTATATTACCTATTTTATTACAGACATGTAGGATCGTTTTTTCAAGGGGGAGCGGGGAGCCAGAGAAGTTGACTTCACTATGTCTAAAATTAATACTTGTAAAATTCAGTGAAACAAAAAGCCAACATGTTCTTCAAAATCCTAATTTGTGGGGTGGGGGAGGGTTAGGGTTGACATACATCAAATATATTTTCATTAAATATAATATTGATTAAAGTTTACGTTTTCCCTAACTTCTAGTTCTTCATTTTGGGGGTGGGGTTGCTCCCTTCTATACATGAATTCATTTCATAACTCCTATTAGTACTACTTCGAAACTGCATTCTTACCATTCACTATTACTTTTTAAAAAGTGGCCTAGGGAAGTCACCAAATATATCTTTACTACAAAAATATACGTTGTTAAGAAAGCTCCCCCTATTTTATGTGCCTGTATCATTCATCGTTTTGTGTTATACACGGATAAATTGTTGTTCAAGTAGTAGAGCACGATTTTCACGCACAGGGAGACCGTTACATCCATCCGCCGTTGACGTAACATTGTCTTAATGTACGATCCTCTCCCATGCGGACCTCGGACGCGGATGGAGACGATAATACTGATTTATAATTCAAACTGTTACAATTGCGTAAATACCAATGCATTGAAAGATGTGTTGTATATAAAGAAGTATTTATCATATATTTTTAAATAGAAACACGTGAATTTGCTAAAATCTTGAATCTTAAAATCCCGCAAGATTATTTTTAGTTAACCTTTTCGTTGTGATAGTGTTGAATACGTGTGCAGTACATTCTTAATCCCAATGTAATGTTTTTTGGGGTTTTTTTTTCAAGACATTTTAATATTTCTTCTCACATTACTTTGAATGAATTTCATGTTATTTTCACTATATCCAATGTAGCATTGTTTAGTGTCTTCGCTGAATACACCTTTAGTGTTCTTGGAGGGGAATTTGAATATGCTGTATATATACTATATATGAAACTATATAAGTATAGTTTCATGTACCCACTCACCATGTATACAATTGATATTCATTTAATTCATATTTAAACAATGCAATTTAATCCAAATGTAAAGACACAAACATGTGCTGAATGATAACAAATTAATTGAATATGGGTTAATATACAATTACTAAATACCATTACACAAATTCGTCATTCAAATCGTAGCATACGCCACATTTGAATCATTTACAAATCATGAATTCATGATAACTTTCGGAGTGAGTCATCCCGTGGGGATCCGGGTTAGAATACGTCCTCAGTACCCCTTGCTTGACATAAGAGGCGACTAATTGGGGCGATCCTTCGGATGAGACCGCAAAAACCGAGGTCCCGTGTCACAGTAGGTGTGGCATGATAAAGATCCCTCCCTGCTCAATGGCCATAAGCACCGAGCATAGGCCTAAATTTTGCAGCCCTTCACCGGCAGTCTCCATGAGCGAAATATTCTCGAGAGGGATGTTAAACAATATTCAATCAATCAATCGGAGTGAGTCAATTAAACTTTTCAAATAATAATCACAGTACACTGATACGGCACTCTATGCAACAACGAAACGGTCCCGGAATCAGCCTAAAAAGGTGCAGTCTCCGCACGCGGTTGCAAAGCGTTGCGCGAATGACGACGCTATGTACCAAAAAGTATCGTTACACTGTGCATACCTTCGCCATTTCTGCCACTGTATATAACATACCCTCTCGTTATTACATACCGTGCCGTATCAATGCACTTTTATTTTTGCCAACTTGTTCATGACGTCGCATAACGTAACGTCAAAATGGCACAAAGTTATTGTAAACTATACTGTATTTACGTATGTATTATATGAAAATAAAGCTTCTTACGGACATATGATAATCATTTTATAAAAACATATACCTTATTAAAGAACTTTGAGGGATATCTTTTAATTTGAACACGGGGCCAAATTTGGCCCCAAACGCACTGAGTCCTTTTATTTCCGAATGTTGGTTGATTTGGGTCTGAAAATTCGCGAACTTGTGAGCGACACTTATACCTGGTAGCTAAACTATATTTCTGTGGTTTTATGTTGATGATTGATTCATTTTCTCGTTATGTTTAGAAACTGAACATTATTGACACTAATATGAATGCGGGCAACATAACAGTTACGCACGTTTTCAATCGTTCACCAAAAGTTTCAAATTGTGAATAATATTTGCTGGTCCTTAATTGTAAATCAGGGTCAAAATATAGCAAGAATTAACTGATATTTGATAATATATCGAAGCGGGCTACCAGAACTTACCAAACGATAGCTGGTCCGCCATCTTTGTTTACAGCTCGAGTGCAGTACTTAACGTTAACTTGTACCTGGAACGCTTCGGTATGGATCCTTTTATTTCAAGAAAAGTTGAAGCTTATTATTGGTCTAGGTATCGCACCTAAAATTCTCTAGAAAATAAGGAACATTTTATTCTTTAAAAATTCTCAGCAATATAATAGATAATTAACGAAGAGTACAATATCAGCTGAGGAATCGCGATCTTTTGGTTCGTGCCATAAAACCGTGGACTGACCGAAATCAACATGCAATAATTGTATATTATTGAATAAGGATCTACAATGTCGACGACCTGATACTGCTTTGATATGGCTTGATTATCATCGTCAAAATCCAGAATATGGTGTCTCATGATAGGGAGCCCTACCTGTTACAACAGAAAATATATTATTTATAAAGGCACGCTTAATTAACGATAAATATTCCTAAACAACATTTTCATGATAGTAATTCACTTTATGCTATAAGTATATGTATTTATTTTGTCTATACATATGTTTTATGAGAATTGTTATCAATTAATCTACGGTGAGAATCTCGTAAGTTGTAAGAACTTGTGTTCAAACCTGCTGTGTATTATATATGCAATAAAATATGTTCAAACCAAACAACTTACAACTTTATTAAAACGTTTTATTCTAACTTTATCACAGGGGCTAAACCCGTTCGTTTTGTCGTCGAAAGTTACATTTACCACATGAATATCATACAAATATATAGTCTTTTGATGAAATATTTAAAGTTTTTTGTGGTACTGTATGAGTGTCAATACAAGGATAGATCGAGCTCAGAAAAAACAGTCTACAATCAGACTATGATTTGGCTTTTCTTTTTCTTTCTGTTTTTGTTCCTTTTTAACTTTTTTGGGGGTTCAAATCAGCATGATTAGAATTTTAACATTAACTCTAGCACTTGTATTACCGTTGTTGGTCTTCGTAGGTACTAGTAACTAACGTACTTTAATTTGTGTTTAATCATGGGTATATGTTCAATATACTGATGTGAATCTTACTTGATTTGCTGTGTGGGCTTGTGTGTATATGTAAGGGAAGAGCTGAGTTCTAAGTTTTGCAAACTTCCGCCACAATCTTGTTCCGTTGATTGAGTCAAAAATGTGAGGTTTTCTCCCAAAGCCTTTGCCACCGCCTGCAAATAAATAATGAAAAGGTGAAGAAAAGGAACAATGATCAATCTCATAACTCCTATAAGGAATACAAAATTAAGAGTAGGACAAATCACGGATCCCTGGACATACCAGAGGGGGGGGGGGGGGTCATGTGCCTAGGAGTAAGCATCCCTGTCGACCGGTCACACCACCATGAACCCTGTAACTTGATCAGGTAAACGGAGTAATTTGTAGTCAAAATCAATGTTTAAAGAACGACCTAACAATTGGTATGAAACATGTCAGACAGCATTTTACCTAATGACAGGTTTGTTAGATCGTTATAACTACATAACATTTGTGAAATGCTGACTTTATACGAGACTGTTGAAACCCCTGAAACATCAACTTATTTGTCAGTAGTCTGAATACTTCGTATGTTTTGTAATAAGCTTCCTATTTGCATTCACAACGAAAAATGAGAACACACACTAATCCAAACAGTATGTACACTACAAGTACAATATATCTATATTCGGTACGATCAACACATGTTTGTCTCCAATTCATCTGATTACATTACCATCAGTTTGGAGGAAAATATTTTTTTTAAAAATGCAACAGTGTCCAAAGATGATGTACTCTCCCTGTTCCAAGATCAGTCCTGCTCATACTCCCTTACTAGTAAGGAAGATGTGTTTGTGTGGCAGCAAAGTAATTATGGTACCTAAAGAGAGTTCTTGTCGCCAAGGAATACACATGTGAAATGCGAAAGCCCCAACACTAAACGCTCAAAAGTTATGGCTAAGGGTAAAGTTTTTAAAAAACTTACCAAATCTTAAGATCATTACATTAAAAAAAAATGCTACGTATAAAGAAATATCTTGTCAAAAGAAATTCAGATGTGCAATATGAAAGCCATATCACCATCCATTCAAAAATGATGGCCAAGGTTAAAGTTTACGGACAGACTAACGGACAGATCAAAAACTAGTGAAGCCCCCGAGTCTCCGATTACGGAGGCATAAAACTGACACAAAAAGTAACGCACAGATTAAATGATTTAGTAATTAAAGGATGTCTGGAAGTGTTATTCGTATGTGGTGGGGACAAAGTTCAATAGCGCGTAGTCAAGAAAACACCGTCGTGTTAAAACAACTTTACACAACGCGGCTATTGAACTTTCGAAAATGGCTGTGCCGGGATACAATATTTATGGTTACCTTGTTCATGCATGTAACCACTAAAAGCACCCAGCTGTGTCCATCTCACCCACAGTTCCTCATCTGGTGGCGGCGAGGTGTACCATTCAAACCCTCCTACAAAAAGGAAACGTTAAAAGTTACCGCTTACTGGCAAATACGTTTCTGGTTGCATTCGAGCTAATAATTGTTTTACCTATGTCAGATCCAGAGAATGGGATACCGGAAATGCCTACATTCAACATGGCGGTCAGCTGAGCTGGAAGTCCACTGGTCTCAGACCTTGTGTAAAAAATACTTTTGCACAATAACTTAACCTGGTACATTGTACCGTTTACGCAGAATTTATTTTAGCGAGGATTTAATTTTGGCATTATTAGCATGATGAATCGCTAAGATTGAATATCGCTAATATCTATTCCATATCGGAGGTAATAGTTATCTTTCCTGGAATTATAATGTCGCTAAAATTAGCTCTCCCTAAATACAGTAAAATATCTGTATCTCGAATATGATTTATCTCGAATACCCCGCTTGAGTCGAAGTCGACCGCCGGTCCCGGCCGTTTTCCCTAGATAAATAATTTAAAAAACTTCTGATATTTCGAACACGGTAATCTCGACCACCCCGCTTATGTCGAAGTATTTTCAAGGTCCCATACTCTAAATTCACCTGGTTTATCTCGAAGTGCAGTCGATTGTCTGCTCTGCTTACCATACCTGGCATCATTAAGTCACACATTCACACCCGCAGCTACGGCAATTATAATTAATGACCGCTAATCCACGCTCGCCTTTTCCGAGTAGAACCAGGTCGCGATGAATGGTTCAACAGCTTAGGTGATTAGAGAAGCCTTCCGACAATACGGCTAAAGTTCACCGCCAATTATGAACTAACACCCGATTCTAGGGATGGTGTTGTGAATGACACACGCTCTATCATTAACATGTGGGTTAGATAAACGCACAAAATCGTCAAAGTACCCTTGAAGGTACTGCTCTTAATAACGATTATGCATTTAATAACACACGCTTCATCATTAAAACTAGTACAGAGAAAACACGAAAATTTATTTAATAAACATTTAAAAGTTTTTTTTAAATCTGTCTTTTCTTTTTTGTTTCTTACGTGATAGGTTCTTTCATTACAATGCAATAACTGCATCTCAGTCGAGCCTGGACATCTTAAAGTAAGAATACAGGCACGATCATCTTAATTTTGAAACACAATGGCAATTCAATTGGATGTTTATATATACAATGTATTTAAAAAAAAAACCCGAAATGTTTGTCTTTGAAATTCTACAATATTAATTTATCAACTTGTATTAAACTATAAGAAACGGCAACGGGGTTGTTGTTTATAATGCAAATCCCATACTATTCATCAAATATCCTCCTTCAAAAATATATCCAAAATCGATTTTGAATATCTAGAACCCCTGGATATCTCGAAGTTTTTTCGAGGTCCCTCGGACTTCGAGATAGAGATATTTTACTGTATATATACCCATTTTTAGGGGGGGGGGGGGGGGTGCTATATTTGTGTATCGGTAAAAATTCCACTTGCACGATACAAAGCTTCACTTTTAAGTATTATTGATTATTTGATTGATTGAATATTGTTTAACGTCCCTCTCGAGAATATTTCACTCATATGGAGACGTTACCATTGCCGGTGAAGGGCTGCAACATTTAGGCCTATGCTCGGCGCTTATGGTCATTAAGCAGGGAGGGATCTTTATCGTGACACACCTGCAGTAACACGGGATCTCGGTTTTTTCGGTCTCATCCGAAGGACCGCCCCATCTAGTCGCCTCTTACGACAAGCAAGGTGGTACTGAGGACCTATTCTAACCCGGATCCCCACAGGATCTTTTTAGTATTATATACAATGTCCATACAGATGAAGTATGTTGCAACATATATCTCGTGTAGTATAGCATAAACTACTGTACCAATCAGATGAGGGATCACCAGTCCAATGGGCCCACGTGACCGCCTGTGTCCCCAGGTAACCAGACCTGTACAACCAAAAGTTAGCTTTCTTTAATAGGGAGACAACATTTGAGTTTTCTAAAATATCAAACAACTATATTCATGAACAATACTGGTAGGATCATGTAAACTGAAAACGTAAACATGTATATAGGCCTAATACTACATTGCGCTGTAAGTTAACAAAATATAACAAACCTCACGTAAAACAGATAATCTGGAGCATAAGGAGAGTTCGGATTATCCTTGGTCTTCACTAGGTGATCAAAGCAGGCTTTCTGGTATAGCAATGGGTACCGATTGTGCACCTCCAACCCCGACGAACCGTCAGCTGACACTGAATCAGGTGGAGTGTACTCCCCGAAATCGTACATCCACCCACGGAAACCAAGATCCATAGCATGCTGCAACTCACCTTGGTACCACGTGACTGCATCGGGATTAGTAAAATCCACTTGAGAGACAAAGAAGTCACTAAAAATAAATGAAAATTATTTGATAATGATATTGTTTCTGGATAACAGACCCTTTATGATTTCGTCAGATTGTCCCGTCCAGAATTTAAAAGGATGAATTTACACTAATTTAGGGGGAAGCAAATCAGTTTGCTTTTCTGTCTCATTTTGAAAACATTAGTAACAGGGGCATGGTGGGAAGAAAATCCTTCAGTATGTACAGTATTGATTTACATGCCTTGCTGCGATATAGGAGAAGTTGTAGGGCTGTCCCTGTTGATTTCTCACAAAGAAACCCTTTCCGGCGGCGTAAGCATAACCCTGCGTCCACCTCTGGTCCACCATGGGGTTGAAATAAGCTGTCGTCTGCCAAATGTATATTACAGTGCTTGCAATACGGTGAATTAATTCAATGATGATTATTCTAATAATACATTCCTCTTCCATCTGCCATTAGTAGATCAATTCAACCCATTCTAGCCAGGTTCCAAACATCATTCTGTGATACAGTAGATCATTTCTATTTTGAGATACCTTATTTTTGCGTGGATGCAATGATGTATTTGTTCGCGGGACATAACTTTTCTCAAATCATTATTTATTGCCTTAGTCTTCTATGTGTAAGTGTTAATTCGTAAGAACTAAATTTTCATGAATGGCTAATTTCGCGAAATTACATGTCAATCTTCCCGCGAATAAAATATATAATTTACGTACCCTAACCAACGGTACATAATGTGTCACATTCATATTCAGAAGAGTTCAAATTACCGGTAGCCCTAGAGATAATAGATATTCGTTTTGTTGCAAGACCTCGGGCTGAGGTCCTCGGTCGCCACCAGCAGGAAAGAAATGAACAGGGTTTATAACGGTTGATATAGGTATGTCCAAATCGAACAGCAGTTCTCTGAAAATGAAAGTAGATAAATGATTCAAGGAGACATTTTTGCTAATTGCAATGATTATAATAAAAATGGTCGGATGATTCTGCAAAATCGTTCCCCCCATTTATTTCATTCAGAGAAAAATCAAATGTACCATATGATAGACCATCCAGAGACTTCAATGACAAGTGAGAGAAAAATGGAGAAAAAATCTCCATGAGAAAATTAAATTTTCCATATATTATGGGATTTTCACAAACTCCTATGGGAAAATCCAGAATAAAAATTCTACAGAAAATTACATTTCGTATGAGAAATAGAACTTCCATCAGATTTCGACAGAATTTTAGGAGATTTAAAGTTTCCGTTTGACATAATTAAATTTGTCTAAAGGATTTTGTCAATTGAGGAAATTAATATTTCTGAAAGAATACAAGATACATTGTTGGATTTTTAAAAATCAAATCTTACATTTTATTTTAAAAAGTTGAAGAAAATCAAAAATCGTAAGGAATTTTGATTTCTTAATTCATATAAAGACACACCTGAATCTAAAATAGGTTTTCATAGGATAATTTCGGTTAATGGTCTGTAAAGAGAATGCATGGTGGGGTCGAATTCTCTCAAATGAGTTTAGGTAAATGTTAACTATCATATTGCAACATTATGTAATTGTGAGAAAAGGTAGAGGGTCATTGCCCACAGAAAAAGGTCCACAAAGCGGATATCTCTGAATTTCTCTCCACTGACCTTGACCTGCTACATATAACTTTAAAGGTAAAGGGGAACACATATATTTGCGTAAGTTAGCATCCGTGCAATAGTTATGCAAAATACCGTACACGATTGGAAAATCTTGTGCAAAGAGATTTATGATGTCCCTGGAATTCCACTGACCCCCTTTTTTTAGTTTCACTTTGAAAATCAATACAAGCCAAAGTCTTTACGCAAGGATACATTCCTGAATATATTTGTAAAACTAGGCCTGTGCTTAAATTTAGCTCTCGAGTACAAACAAACGAATGTACAAATATGTTTAAATTTAAGGAGGAATGATACTTGGTCATAATGGCTGACTTCCTTTTAAAGCATGAATGAAAATATAAGTATCAGCAATACGTGTATACTCCCTTTCTATCTAATTGGCTAGCTGAGTAGTTCGGAAGGTTAACGTGTCGATTCCTAGTCTGTAACGCAATAAGTGTCAGACCTTCTCTTCCAGTAATCCTGACCTTTAACATTTGAACTTGAAAACTAATATCAAACTATATTTCTATGCAAGATAACATTACAGCAAATATGGAAGAAAACAGTTCAACAGATAAATGGGGTTTAATCTTGTATATAAATCTGATGCAACGAACTGAGCAAATCCCTCCCTGTAGATATTGATTTCTTAAGCGGATAAACAGGTATAGAACAACTGAATATCCACCTGTACAATGCAGGGATCTCTCTCTCTCTCTCTCTCTCTCTCTCTCTCTCTCTCTGCTTCATCTTACTTTGCTCGATCTGTAAGGTTGGTTCCGCCTGGAACTTCAGAATCTAGCTGATTTCAAGGACCAAACTTAAAAACAGGAATATGAAATATTGTAAGAATTTACTGTAAGATTCGTTGCATTAAGTCTCAGTATTACATTCCCTTGCAATACGTCCCATTGTTTTAAGTTCCATTGCAATACGCCACATTCCATCAAAACATCAAATGATATCAACACCCACCCAGCATACCCCCTAAAAGGAACACGTGCACGAAAAACATGTATCTTGTCATTACATTTGAAATAATACTATAAGTGGACCCAAAGACCAAACCGCTTGTTTCAATTGGAAAAAAGTCATAAACTTTATTTCATACCATACGGTACCATTTAAGGACCATTATTTTAGCAAACTTGAATCCACACTATCCGATGCAAATGTACAGAATGTTTACATTTTAATTTCGGAGGTTTTGAAGAAATACTGTGAAATACCCTGAAGTTTGGAGTCGACGTCATCTGGCGGAAAGTTTCATTGAATTGTTTTAACTGATTATCATCCAATCAGGACGTAGTGGGCGGAGCTAAGATATCAGCGTTGTCGTGTGAATGACAGGTGTCGCGGTCGGGTTAAAATTCACTTTTTACAAATCATCTCAATTTTTTTCATTCCCCCCAAATGTTTCACTTAAAAAAATAGGTGGGGTCAAAAATGTAAAACTGTATCACTATCAGACAAACAGAAGGCCGACAGACTTTGAGGCCAATTTTTTTTTAAATTGGTTTACGGATTTCAAAATTTTCAAATCCGTTCGGAGGAGGTAAAAAAAAAAGGTTCAAATGACAAAATGCTAAGAATAAAAATGAACTTGAGAGGTCAATAGTTTATTATCAACTTTAATATTCTCTTCACTGTCAACTTAAGACGGAGGTATATAGCGACTATTGTGCATCTTGGCAACAATGCTGTTTCCTTAAAAAATGTTATTTGTTTATTAAATTAACTTTCTATCATTACCAAATGTCCATTGTTTACCGTTTAGTTATATAAATCCCAAAATAAAAGAACCACATCGTTTTTCCATTCAAAAAATGGCATCCATGACGTATATAGGGACGCACTAATCACCTGAAGTACTAAAATCCTGACTGACCTTACCAAGCATATATTTTGTCTTAAGTTTTAAAGTCTTATTTATGAAGTCAAGCAAAGTTATAAATAAAATTCATGAACCCTATAAACATTTATTAAAAAATTCTGAATTTTATATAGGTCAGATCAATTTATTGTTGGTAGTCAACAAATTTTATACAATGAATGAATTCAATAATGTTAAATATGTTTTCAACCTCCTTCAATATATGAAGAATTACACATTAATTATGAAGAATATTTCTTTAAAATTCATTAATAAGAATTTAAAAGTGTATCCTCGACAAACTGTATGCATGGTAAGGTCAGGTAGGGTTATACTTGTTTAGGTGATTAGTGCAACCCAATGTACGTCATGGATGCCATCTGAAAACAAGTGTTTGTTTTTATTTTGGGATTTACATATCTAAGTGGTATGCAATACATAACTCATGCTAATTAGAAGTTAGTTTCATAAACAGATAACTTATTGGAAGCAAAAAGCATTGTCACTAAGGTGCAGAATAATTGTTAACACCGACTGAAGTTGACTGATATTCCACACGACACATGAATATTATGGACTGTCCTGAGATTTCGACGGAGACGTCTGTCCAAATATCCAGTACAGCGTAATCTATTTTCTTTTCTTTCTGTCTTTTTTTTTTTTTTTTTTTTTTTTTTGTGAAAAAGGAAAAATTACAGCGTCGGAAATATAAAAAGGAGTGAAAAACTTTTTTTTTTTTTCCCAACATCCAAAAAAATCAGTGCGGCGGATCCGTAAACCAACTCAATAAAAAAAAGGCCTAAATGAAGTGGCTTTTTATAACCTTGACAGCAATGTACAGTTAAATGCAACTCACTGCCCACGCTGGAGGAATTAATGATTTCCCGTTTCTTTCCACCATCATGCGAAAACTTTCCTGAAATATTAAACATCGAAGCATAAGTACAAGGGAGAGAAGGGCATCGTGTATACAAGATGTTAATTGTTTTTCAAAAAAGGAATACAGAAGATGAAAATGTGTAATATATGAGGTAGGTGCAGTATTGTAGCTCTCTTGGGGGGGGGGGGGGGGGGGTCCAAACAAATTCCCAGAGAGCTACAGTTCTGCATCTACATATGAGACATATTTCGGATTGGGTATTTTAGAACAATAACTAGATGTGTCGGCACGACACGAATTCAACCACCTGCAGTAAAGTCAAATGTAGGAAATCCATCGAAGTATTGAATTAAATGTGGTGGTCAGATTGTATGTTACACGCATTTAGTACTATGAAGAACTCAACAACAGCAATAAAATAAATCTGATCGTAACAGTAATTTTTTTATGTTTAAGGGGCACAACTCCATCAAAAATCAACGAACAGGAACAAAACTCAAACTCGATCTTAACTCATCAATAATATCTGCATACCAAAAAAAAAAAAATCAGTTCAATATCTCAAGGCTTTTAAAGAGAAAAATCCGGAAGGACGGACAATTGTAAAACTATATGCATGTCCCGACCACTTTGTAGCGGGGGCATAAAAAAGGAGAAATTCTACATGTTCCATTTTCTCTTAATAGTAAATATTTTCATAAAGTGAATGGCGTTTATATTGTCTTCCTTTTCTGTGTGTGGTGGCGATGTTCCGTAAATCAGCTCTTATATCCAGGCCCATCAAATTACAAACCTTCACAGTTTTCCTGGCAAAAATCGTTCCGGACATGACGTTCGATTCAGTCGTTATGTACATGACATCATTTCGGAATTCGTTGTCAAAAACGGACCTAGATAAATATAGAATAAATCTATGATATTGATTTCTACATGTCGGAAACAAACTTTTGATGTTTCATTGGGGTAATCACTGTAGCAAACAAACAAAAGAAACAAGTTAATTCACAGATATATAAAAACAAACATAGCAGGGAAAAGTGGGGTGATAAATTTCTACATAATCGATCTCTTAATCAGCGGTAAGTGAACTGGGAACGCAGTAACAAGCTTGGGAGAAGGATGTATTGAAGCCCCCAATGGGTCCAAGTCAACGGCAAACTAAAAACTCGAGTATAACACAAACGGGGTGACTTCAGCTTCTTCATCGTCAACTTCCCATATTTATGTAACAATATTCCATTATCATCTGTTTATGTCTCTCTACTGATTCAATACGCAAGAGTATGGTCTGCACATGATCAATTTTCAAAACGAGGTAGGCTATTGATAAATAAGTTGATGTTACAAGGGTTTCAACAGTCTTGTTAAAGTCAGCATTTCGAAAATTCCATGGTAGTTGTCACGATCTAATTTGGAAATACAACCTGTCATTAGGTCAAATGGTGTCTAGCATGTTTCACACCAATTGTTAGGCCGTTCTTTACACATTGATTTTGACTACGGATTACTCCGTTTACCTGATCAAGATAGAGGATCGATCACGTCGAGTGTGACCGGTCAACAGGGAATGCTAACTTCTCCTAAACACCTGAATCTACCTCTGGTGTTTCCAGGGGTCCGTGTTTGCCCTAATCTTAATTTTGTATTCTTTATAGTATTTATGACACTGGTCACTGGTCGCCGTCTTCATTTTCTCATGTTGGCATATTCTAAGTCATCAATATCGCCTATTATCGTGTAAAATTTATCATTGATAACTAAAATATCAACAACGAAAATGAGTTGGAAATGGAAGCAAATTATCAATCCTTTGTATGTAAACTGATTTACCTTTAGAACTTGTCCAGCTGTAGACCGTATTACTAGATTTACCTGTAGATTGTGTCCAGCTGTAGACCGTATCAGATTTATCTGTAGAACGTGTCCAGCTGTAGACCGTATCACTAGATTTACCTGTAGAACGTGTCCAGCTGTAGACCGTATCAGATTTACCTGTAGAACGTGTCCAGCTGTAGACCGTATCAGATTTACCTGTAGATTGTGTCCAGCTGTAGACCGTATCAGATGTACCTGTAAAACATGTCCAGCTGTAGACCGTATCACTAGATTTACCTGTAGAACGTGTCCAGCTGTAGACCGTATCAGATTTACATGTAGAACGTGTCCAGCTGTAGACCGTATCAGATTTACATGTAGAACGTGTCCAGCTGTAGACCGTATCAGATGTACCTGTAAAACATGTCCAGCTGTAGACCGTATCACTAGATTTACCTGTAGAACGTGTCCAGCTGTAGACCGTATCAGATTTACATGTAGAACGTGTCCAGCTGTAGACCGTATCAGATTTACATGTAGAACGTGTCCAGCTGTAGACCGTATCAGATTTACCTGTAGAACGTGCCCAGCTGTAGACCGAATCAGATTTACCTATAGAACGTGTCCAGCTGTAGACCGTATCCCTTGGATGAGAAAAACAGTGGCATTGGCATGTAGGTGCTCTCTGCGCCTTTTGGTACCTTTTGGAGTATATTAACATTTGTTTAATGCATATTCACTAATATAGAAACTAGTCCATGCTTTGCCTCGGTCGACAATGGTTTTCTCAGGCTGACAATTTCCAATGTTACCCTCGCGTGCATGCAATATCTATATGATATTATCATATCACTACTGTAATCCAAGAATACTGCTTTTATAAAAAGCTTAATTTGCAAAATTACGCTATAACTCGAAATATAGTTTGCTATCAAAGTACTTTCTTATTGATTATCTGGTTTCTTCACTTGATCTTTTTAGGATAAATTTTGAACAAATACACCAATCGTTAATGACGTCAAATGTGACGCAAATTATGTTATCAAAAATAAAGTGTGTTGCTATGTAACAATATTCCATTATCATCTGTACATGGTGTTTATATCACCTTTTAAACTGAGGCAGGCTTTAGGATAAATTTTAAACAAAAACATAAATCGTTAATGACGTCATAATGCTTTATGCAGCAAATTATGTTATTGAAAAATTCAAACGTACGGTGCCACAACATATGCCAGAAGTGGTGTAAATCAAATGTAGATTCTAAAAAATTCTAAAGAACTTTTTAGTAAATGAAATCGCAAAACCTTTCTCAAATCAACAACATCAAAACGTATGACTTTTCAACACTGGAAATATTCGTATCTAGTGATCAGTCATCCCCAAAAATTACTTTGTTAAACACCACTCTGATTCCACGTACAAGTACTCTAAAGTTGAAATAAATAAAGTGCACCGCCACGGCACATGATACGCCCGTCACATATTGTTAACATGAACATATCACCATGAAGAGATAGGTATGCATGGAGCCAAATGTCAACCTTCCTTTAAGAATCTTACCCACTTTATGGCCTCATGTGACATTGCTTCAAATATTGATAATGTAAGCTTAATGATTTTTAAAAGGATATAAAAACATTTTCCCAAATGTTTTCAATGAAATTATTAAAGTGCAAGATAGCCCTTTATCCAAGTAAACAATTTACAATAAAAATATAGACTGGCCATCAAGAACAAATTTGAAAGAATACCAATATTTCAACAGTTATTAAGAGGCTTAATTAATAAACTTCCTCTGCCCAATTCCTTAGAGATGTAGATAACACCTGCTTGATCAGAGATGCTCTACCAGAAATGATTAAGACAGTCTCCTTACACTAAACTCATTAATTAATCTTATCAAAATGCTCTTTGCATGCTACTCCCATGGGACAAGTGGAATTTCTCTTGTTATTGTTAGAAACAAAAGAAACATTATATATACTAAAAAAAGCTGCACAGTATATCATAAAAAATATGTGTTTTTTTAATGCAACATTTTTGAATACGCAACAGTATAGATTGTATCCATTAAAACATTTTTTTATATCACCTTAATTAAATGTCACAGTGACCTTAAAGTAGGATGCGACACACCTTCTACCTAAGATGCATTAGTTGACCAATTTTGGTGATTCTAGGTCTAATAGTTTTCAAGTTATGAACCGGACAAGTTTTTGCCATATATGGCCATATCTTCTTAATAAAAAGTCACAGTGACCTGGTTTTAATGTGCGACACACCTTCTACCCAAGATGTATCTACAGACAAAGTTTGATGATTCTAGGCCTTGTAGTGTTTAAGTTACGGGTCGGACACGAAAAAGCTAACAGACGGACGGACATGAACGCCATACCATAATACGTCCCGTCTTAAGATGGGCGTATAAAAATATGCTGGAGTTCCTCATTGACAATATCTTCGTAGTCTTTAGTAATCAGATCTTCCAACAGTCTGTTGGGATTCCCATGGGCACTAATTGTGCTCCTTTGTTAGCTGACCTGTTTTTATATTCTTTGGAAGCAGCATTTATTCAAAAGCTTTTACGTGAGAAGAGAAAAATTCTTGCTGTGGCCTTTAATGCGACATTTAGATCTATCGACGACGCTTTATCTATTTACAATAATCATTTTCATTCATATGTCCATTCGATATATCCATGTGAACTCGAGATAAAAGACACTAAGGAGTCCTCCGCATCTGCTTTGTACTACGATATTTTATTGAAAATGGATATTAACGGCAAACTAACAACTCAACTTTATGACAAACGGGATGATTTCAGCTTCTCCATCGTCAACTTCCCATATTTACATGTATGTAACATTATTCCATTATCACCTGCATATGGTCTTATGTATCTCAATTGATTCGATACGCAAGAGCTTGTTCTGAGCATGATCAGTTTTCAAATCAAGACAGGCTACTGACAAACAAGTTGATGTTACAGGGGTGTCCAACAGTCTCGTTTAAAGTCAGTATTTTGCAAAATCTATGGTCGTTATAATGATCTACTGTAGAATCATTTAAATTCATGGGGGTCAGTTTTCGTGGATTGCTGAATTTTTACGGGTTCGTGGGAACGTAATTTCGTGGATTTATATATTTGTAAGAAAGATAACTCTGGAATGTCTTTATTCGTTGAGGATGTAAATTCGTGGGTGAGGGGTACCCACGAATTCCACGAAAATTGAGCCACCACTAATTCCAATGATTCCACAGTAGTTTGCCCATACAACCTATCATTGGGTCAAATGCTGTTTGACGTGTTTCATACCGATTGTTAGGCCGTTCTTGGTACACTGATTTCGACTACGGATTACTCCGTTTACCTGATCAAAATATAAGGTTCATGGCGGGTGTGTCGACAGGGGATGCTTACTCCTCCTAGACACTGATCCTACCTCTGGTATGTCCAGGAGTCCGTGTTTGCCCAACTCTTTATTTCGTATTCCTTGTGGGATTTATGAGATTGATCACTGTTCGTTATCTTCGATTTTCAGCAAATACTAGTAATATTGCGTGTAGTAAACCAAACAAAACTATCACAGCATATAAAAAATAAATTTTCTGTTTCAGTGTGAATGTATATTGATTTATAACATCCATGGCATATCAAATCCTCAAATCCATGTGCATAATGAAAAACTATGTTTTGTATTCTTAATCTGTGGTCTATGGTAAGAAACCAAAGATGTTAAACCACAATTCTCAAAACTACATCTCACCCTTTTGTATGAAGTGTCATGTAGAAATGGCCATTATTTCTATGTATTTTATTGGATTTTTCAAGATCATTTTCTTTCCCTGGTCGTTTAAATTCTCCAGAACAATTGTGTCATAAAAATTTGTTGAATTCTACATTCCACTCAAGTTAACCATTCAGAAAACGCAATAAAATCATATTAAAAGATAATTCAATATAAATACGTTGTTGTTGTTGTTGTTTTTGGTTGTTGTTGTTTTTTTTTTTAGATCGGATATGATTTCCATCTTACCCGTCGTAAGCTGTCTATCCGTCTCTTATTGCCAAGACCATGCAAATGGTCGGATAAAAATCCTAGTATTATCATGTATAAGACGACACTAAATTGAACATGGCAGGGTGAAGAATCTGAAATGTGTTGTTACTTTCACAGTACCCTGATATTTGGGAATAGCTGCCCTACAGCCCAGCTACCCTCCTCCAGCCAGTTTGAGACCCTTCTTCCGCGTTGATTACTTTGAGTAAATCTGGAAGAACCAACGTTGTGAATTAATCGATTGATCGATCAGCTGATAAATTTCCAAATACCCGTATACGAATGTTGCTTAGTATGATTAATAGTCTATTCTAATGTTGCTTAGTGTGATTAAATGATGCATAGCATGATTAAATGTTGCTTAGTGTGATTAAAAGGTACAGAGTATGATTAAATGTTGTTTAGTATAATTGAATGTTGCTTAGTGTGATAAAATGTTGCTTAGTGTGATTAAATGTTGCTTACTGTAATTAATAGTATATTCTAAATGTTGCTATGTGTGATCAAATGTTGCTTAGTGTGATAAAATGTTGCTTAGTATGATTAAATGTTGCTTATTGTGATTGGATGTTGCTTAGTATGATTAACAGATTATTCTAATGCTGATTAGTGTACTTAATAATATATACTAATGTTGCTTAGTGTGATATAATGTTGCTTAGAGTGATTAAATGTTGCTTAGTATGATCAAATGTTGCTAAGGGTGATTAAATGGTGCTTAGTATGATTAATAGTCTATACTGTTGTTGCTTAGTAAAATTGACTGTCTATACTAAAGTTGCTAAGTATGATTAATAGTTCTTTTGGTTGTTGTATTTCCATATCCTTTCTCATTACAGATAATGTTTCTTTTATACAACATATCACCTATACCTTGTTATTTTTACAACATATTAGCTATATTAGTGTTATTTTTACAACATGTTAGCTATATTAGTGTTATTTTTACAACATATTAGCTATATTAGTGTTATTTTTACAACATATTAGCTATATTAGTGTTATTTTTACAACATATTAGCTATATTAGTGTTATTTTTACAACATATTAGCTATATTAGTGTTATTTTCTATAACATGTTAGCTATATTAGTGTTATTTTTACAACATATTAGCTATATTAGTGTTATTTTTTACAACATGTTAGCTATATTAGTGTTATTTTTACAACATATTAGCTATATTAGTGTTATTTTCTATAACATGTTAGCTATATTAGTGTTATTTTTACAACATATTAGCTATATTAGTGTTATTTTTACAACATGTTAGCTATATTAGTGTTATTTTTACAACATGTTAGCTATATTAGTGTTATTTTTACAACATATTAGCTATATTAGTGTTATTTTTACAACATGTTAGCTATATTAGTGTTATTTTTACAACATGTTAGCTATATTAGTGTTATTTTTACAACATATTAGCTATATTAGTGTTATTTTTACAACATGTTAGCTATATTAGTGTTATTTTTACAACATGTTAGCTATATTAGTGTTATTTTTACAACATGTTAGCTATATTAGTGTTATTTTTACAACATATTAGCTATATTAGTGTTATTTTTACAACATGTTAGCTATATTAGTGTTATTTTTACAACATGTTAGCTATATTAGTGTTATTTTTACAACATGTTAGCTATATTAGTGTTATTTTTACAACATGTTAGCTATATTAGTGTTATTTTTACAACATATTAGCTATATTAGTGTTATTTTCTATAACATATTAGCTATATTAGTGTTATTTTCTATAACATATGAGGTATTCTAGTATTATTTTTACAACATGTTAGCTATATTAGTGTTATTTTTACAACATGTTAGCTATATTAGTGTTATTTTCTATAACATATGAGGTATTCTAGTATTATTTCATAAAACACACTACTGGTAGCAATACTAGTAGTATTTCATACAACTTATCAACTACATGTATACTAGTAGTATTTTATAAAATATATTAGCTATAATTGTAGTATTTCATACATAATGTGTTATCAATTATTCTAGTATTACGAGATACATTTGAAAAATTCTTAATATCGATGCATTATCATAAATCGGATGATAAATTTTATAAGTACTATGCATACATTGTGTCAATTGTTTGAGCATGCATTAACAACAGAGAGAGAGAGAGAGAGAGAGAGAGAGAGAGAGAGAGAGAGAGAGAGAGAGAGAGAGAGAGAGATGTGAAAATTGAAATACTGTACTTTAATTTCGTAAGACATTGCTAAACCCCTCTTTACATCTGATTTGAACTATTGAGATTACTCCGTTTATCTGATCAAGACAGAGGGCACACAGCGGGTGAACAGGGAATGCTTACTCCTAAACACCTGATCCCGCCTCAGGTGTGTCCAGGGCTCTTTGTTTTCCCTTCTCTCTTTGTATTCTGAGATTGATCACGGTTCGTTATTCTTTTTCATTCATAGTTTGTCTTTTTTATTCATATTTTGTTTGTAAATAATAAACAGAGCTGTTCCTATTGCGACATATATACAGTACCGCATCCAGGATTTTACGATGGTGGGGAGGGGAAAGAAAAAAGCTAGATATGATTAAATTATTGGAAAATGGAAAATACTCTATGGAATTTGGAATTATTACACTGGAGTCCGGAAGTTGAAGGATTTTACGAGATTTGAAACTGTACTTAAGGACCCACTTTTCAATTCTGTTGTGGACCCAAAGAGAATATAAACACTTTTTAAAAAAAAATTCTATTGCCGACTCAAATGCAAAGAAAACAAGTCGTTGAACATTTACCTACTATTTCAACTGATAATGTTAAATTGATTTGACTTTTATAACAGTAACATTTGTATTCTCCTTAAAACTTCTCAAACGTAACAAACTGAATCCCAAACATCACCAGACTGAAATATTCATTATTGTTCTACGCACCAGGAATTTAAACGCACTAACAATAAAATAATTAGAAATACCGGCAGTGGTAAAGAAACAAAATTACTGAACAGTTACTTTTAAATCATTATTTGCGCACAACAATAACAGGAAACAGACGGAGGCTTCACATTAAGGTACAGTTCATTCTTCTCTTTATGAATTTAAAATCGAAGTCTGTTAAATTCCGATAATATCTAATTAGAATATTCATAAAGTGAAAACGTCATTCATACACCCGTAAAATGTCATTCTCACCTTTCTCCAAATCCGTAGAATCCCTCGTTTTCATCCCGAATAAACAAAGGCCATGAGATTCTGTTACTTTTTTTAAAAAGAGAGAAAGAAAGAAAAAGACATGTTAATTTTGTCTTTGAGTTTGTCTTGTGTATAACCGATGTTTAAAGGTGGGTGATATGGTGTAACATCATACCAATTTGTTGTATCGTTCACGAGAAAAGTAAACGAAAATTGTCGATCTCTGACGTCATAAAGATGTACCGATAGTGTTCGATTGCGTTCCTTGTCTGTTGTTCCAATATAGAAAATGATGTCTGTCGAGCCTAGTTTGTAACTAATGAGGTTGGTGACGTCATACCATTCCACCATTTCGCCGACCCTGAGCAGGTAGCCCTCGTATATATGTAAATATCGTCCTTTCCATTTTCCAAATCCCTATAGCAATATAATTCAATAGATATATCATTATTCATTCAAAGAAAACCCAGCCCTATTATTTTGATAATCGTTCTACATTTGCAACATTTTCTCTATAAACCTTAGAAGAATATGTACGTATATGTACCATGCATGGCCCTCTTGTGCCGCACGTTCCGCACAACGTGGTAAAACAGTTAAAACGACTAATATAAATATTCATATGGTTATAAAAAGTACTTGTTGAATTATTGAATAAGAGAAATGAAAATTAACTTCGGTCTCTAATTTTTAAAGTTTTTTGGGACTCTGGGGAGTCTAAGCGAGGGAGGATAATGTAAGCCCATTCACTCGACAAATTAGATAACTGTCGATGTTCTTAGAATTACTTACATTTAAATAATGGCGTATGTTTTGTCATCATAGGAATGTGACGGTTGTCAGCATGGTAGCAAAATTACATGATGAATTGTCAAAACTCAAATTGCATCAACACACAAAATGTAATGATACAATATGGCATTTGAATGACGTCACGTGCCCAAAGCAGTACTAGTATTCGCGGTGTGATTAACTTTCAAAATTTCCATTTGGTAATATCTAAACTTTTTCAGCATAGGTTAAGTTTAGAGCCTCCCCTCCGCCTCTTTTAACCAGAGCTTTTCTTCATCTTACAGCATCTTGTTTGTCAAGAAATTCAAGTCAAGCCCTGATAAAATCAAACTGGATAGATTGATGACATCTGAAAATGTTAAAAGTTTCAATCTTTCTTCTTGTGCATGAGAGCTTTATTTTCAGCAAGTGAGTGTACTGTTTTGTGATACTTTAATACGAATGTTCCGTTTTGAGGTACTCTGGTATAAACGTACCACTTTGAGGTATTTTAAATGAACGTACTGTTTTGAGGTACTCTAAAATGACGGCATCGTTTTGAGGTATTCCAATGGCAACATACTGTTCTGAGGTACTCTTGCATGAACGTACCGTTTTTAGGTACTCTAAAATGAACGTATCGTTTTGAGGTACTCTGGTATGAACGTACCGTTTTGAGGTACTCTGTTATGAACGTACTGTTTTGAGGTACTCTGTTATGAACGTACCGTTTTGAGGTACTCGGTCCGTGCCTCCTCAGCGATGGTCTGATTGGTCTTGGAGTCGTAAAATGTCATACCCCAGGGAGTTTTCTCCACCTCCACCCGAACGTCGGCCGACAAGGAAATTGATATCGTAGACCTGTCCTGTTTAGTAAAGTAGATATTTTAAGCACGCTGGACTTCTTTATAACATGAAATTGATCTAGAATAAGCTTTTACTGCTGGTACAAAGATAAACAAAGAAAACACAATAAAACTAAACGATAAGGTATAGTAAGGATTGACACGAATCGCAGAAAGAAACTTTGCGATTTGTGCATGTACTATAAAAGGTATTACTTACGCTGCAGTTTATTTTCGGCTAATTCGCTGAACAAAAACCGTGAAATTAAGGATGTCAGAATGGGTTAAAAGCATAAAAGGAATATTAAAATCCTGCATTAGACATATTTTAAAAACAAAAGTACGTACCATCTATATCCTTCTGTGTTTAGTAAACCAGAAGTGATAAAAACATTAGATAGGTAACATGAGGAATATGTTTTGGTTCCAGCTGACAAAGCTTGTAACAACCTTGTCTTTGTAAGGCTCATTATTACAACTGTATTTTAAACGAACTTGGCACTAATTCCACTTTTGGTAATCGTTTATATATATATATATATATATATATATATATATATATATATATATATAAAGGGAATAGTATGTTTTAATTAATGTATTATACCTGAGACATTATATGCTGTGTGCGCGTGTGTGTATTTCATTATTATTATTATTTTAATACGCCCTGAAACTAATGTTTATTCTTATCTAGCATATTTATGGTATCTTGTGTTTTCATGTTTTATATGTACAATGAGGATAGGTACAGCTTTTAATGTTTTATTTATTTTCTATGTATTATGTGTATAACATTCTGTAGTAAGGTATGTATGCATTGTAAAGCACCTTTGAGCGTACATAGTGTATGAAAAGGGTGCTACATAAATATGGTATTATTATTATTATTAATTGTACTTATATACTCGAATTGCCCTTTCAAAAGATGAAATTCTTCAAAACCATGCTTCAATTTTAGACACATTTAATATCCCAGTCAAAGGGTCGAATGAATATGAGTTAACGTACCTATACTGGATTCCTAAACTACATAAAAACCCTTACAAACAAAGATACATTGCTGGATCCAGTAAGTGCTCTACCAAGCCCCTATCTTTGCTCCTCACGAAAATATTAACAGCTGTAAAAGAGAAACTTCAAACTTACTGTTCGACTACATATGCCAGAAGTGGTGTTAATCAAATGTGGATTCTAAAAAGTTCACTTGAAATCGCAAAACTTTTCCAAAATCAATAACATCAAAACATATTAATTTTCAACACTTTACACGAGCATTCCCCACGATAAATTTAAGAATAGACTTTTTGATATCATAGACAGTTGCTTCTTCAACAAAAATGGAAAACGGAAATATTCATATCTAGTGATCAGTCATCCAAAAAATCATTTCGGTAAACACCACTCTGATTCCACGCACAAGTACTCTGAAGTTGAAATAAAAAATATGCTAGAGTTCCTCATTGACAATATCTTCGTAGTCTTTGGTGATCAGGTCTTCCAACAGTCTATTGGAATTTCCATGGGCACGAATTGTGCTCCTTTGTTAGCTGATCTGTTTTTATATTCATATGAATCAGAATTTATTCAAAAACTTCTACGTGAAAAGAAAACATTTCTTGCTGTGGCCCTCAATTGGACATTTAGATATATCGACGACGTTTTGGCTATTAACAATAATAACTTTCATTCATGTGTCGAATCGATATATCCCTGTTAGCTCGAAATAAAAGACACCACAGAATTGTCCACTTCTGCTTCATACTTAGATATTTTATTGAAAGTAGACATTAACGGCAAACTGACAACTCAACTGTATGACAAACGGGATGATTTCAGTTTCTCTGTCGTCAACTTCCCATATTAATGTAGCAATATTCCATTATCACCTGCATATGGTGTTTATATATCTCAACTGATTCGATACGCAAGAGCTTGTTCTGCGTATGGTCAGTTTTTAAATCGAGCTAAGCTACTGACAAACAAGTTGATGGTACAGGGGTTTCAACAGTCTCGATTAAAGTCAGCATTTCGCAAATTCTATGGTCATTTATAACGATCTAGTTTGCCAATACAACCTATCAATGGGTCAAATGCATCGTCGGGACCCCACGGTCTATCGCTAGATCCGTTTACCTCCCGTGGGACACAACGCCGATATTTTCGCACAAATCATTAAAATGCATGACCTTACGTGACCTATCGAGGACCAAGGGAATTGCTGTAAGTATTCCCGGAACTTAAAGTGTCAGCTGTATTGGCGGCGCACATGAAAGTGTGTGTGTTTTGTTGTGCCACTATCAAAGATAGAAAGATGAAAACTCCAGATTTTGGCACCCAAAATGGCCGATTATTTTGGCTAATACTGCACTTTTACATGCCCCCCCCCCCTTTCGGAAATCCTGGATCCACCTCTGGTATGTTAATTATCATCACTGCTACATGGCACTTGAATAAAATCAGTCATGCATGTTACAATTTAAAAATTAGATGCAAATTTGAATTAAAATATGGTCTCACAACCCAGTTCTAGTCTATTCACATGTCATTTTGTAATTAGCGTAGGTGAGACATCAATTGTGTTTACACAACGTAAAGAAGGTCATAATTACTGGTTCAAATTGTGCCGACAACACAACTGGAACAAATTACGGCAGTAACTTAATACGCAAGTAAGTTTAACATACCTATATAAAGCGATGAAATACCAAGTCCGTTATAAAAACACATTGCTATAAACCGATGAAATACCAAGTCCGTTAAAAAAACCCACATTGCTCCCGTATGATGGATAAAAGTGGCGAGACTACGAGTGCTGAACATGCACATGTAGACCTGAACATAGACTCGTACGCAGCAGTAAACGCTGAGTATTACAAGCCTTGTCCTCCCCTGTCTTTATAGACAAAAATACACTCCCCGCTTCAATAATGCAGATAAAGCATCTCGCTGAAAGTTTTGTAAGTTAAACGTAGTCAAAATCTTCGCTTCGAAAGCATGTTTTTCTATGCTCCCGAGGACTGGAAATAAGGGTTTTTTCATTGGTTGAATATCGCAATAGGGAATGGTAAAGCGACCAATCGCATATATAGAAGCCGAGACACACCTTCCAGCGAAAATACTGGCGTTGTGTCCCACGGTAGGTAAACGGAGAGCGACCGACCGTGGGTTTCCGAGGATGGGTCAAATGCTGTCTGACGTGTTTCATACCGATTGTTAGACTGTTCTTGGTACACTGATTTTGACTACGGATAACTCCGTTTACCTGGTCAGAATATAGGGCTCACGGCGAGTGTGATCGGTCGACAGGGGATGCTTACTTCTCCTAGGCACCTGATCCCACCTCTGGTGTGTCTAGGGGTCCGTGTTTGCCCAACTATTTATTTCGTATTCCTTACAGAAACTATGAGATTGATCACTGATCGTCATCTTCACCTTTCATACTACAGTTCATAATGTAGATCGTCATAATGGCTGATGTCCTTTTAAAACATGACTGAAAATACAAATTTCATCAATATTTATATATTCCTTTTAGATTTGCCAAGGTGAATAGCTCAGTAGTTTAGCACGTCGACTGCTGAACTATAGATCGCAGGTTCGAGTCCACTAGGGGATTTTCATCTTCACAAGTCAAGGGTTATTGATTCGTTACCTCGCATTAAGACAAGTCAAGGGTTATTGATTTGTTACCTCGCACTAACGAATCAATAACCCTTGACTTGTGAAGATGGGGCATTTTTAAAAAGCAGATTACTTTCAACTGAAACTGCAGGTTTTGACTAAATAAAACCCAAACCGTGAAATTAAAACTGTAGTAATTATAAACAAAAAAATGTTTACAGCGAATGAACATAAAAAGGATTTAAACCAGAAACCGCATAAAAAATCTTGGAGCAAATTTAATGTTTTATACAGCACTATTGAAGATACCTAGCACAGGACAGAGAAGTATTATTCTGAAGGAGATTTTGAAGCCTCGTTATAAACCCATTCACAGATGGAAGTTGTCCCTACCTCTTGAAGAATCAAAGGTCTAGACTGCTGGCCTTCAAAACCCGCATTTAGAGCCACCATTTGTATCAATATTGTAAAGAGTAACACGTGACAAGCCTGCAGCAACATGGTTAATTTCGGTAGTTGACACAATATCAGTTATTTTCCTCTACAGAACCTCCTTAAGTAGCATGCAGTTACTGATTAATTATTTATACTTTAATGTGTCTTTCATCCATAGAATATTATTTACTTCATCCACGATGAATTGTTTAACAGTCCACTGATTAATTTACAGCCCGAGTTATCTCCACGTGATCGCACCAGATAACGATGAAAATAATGACACAATTATTTCTTCTGCAGATAGTGTTTTTAAGCACAAAATTTCCAGCTACAAGATTAACCAATTTAGGGTGGAATATTCATTTGCAGAAGTCCTACTCTAACTAACACTTCGGGATCCGCCCATTTCTTAAGCATTTTTATCAAATCAGTGAATTATCACCAACTGGGAGACAGATAGCACTGTGTACTTGCACCGGGGTATCTGTTAATCTTTAGTACATGTCATCATTCTCAGATCTTTAGTACAGGTCACGTGATCAATCTCAGATCTTTGGTTTATGTCACGTGATCATTCTCAGATCTTTAGTGTAGGTCATGTGATCATTCTCAGATATCTTTAGTTCATGTCACGTGGTCATTCTCAGATCTTTAGTAAAGACCACGTGATCATTCTCAGATCATAATCCCGTGGAGATCCGGGTTAAATCCCTTCACCGGCAATGGTGACGTCTCCATGTCAGTGAAAAATTCTCGAGTAATCAATCATTAGTACAAGGTATGTGATTATTCTCAGATTTTAGTACAGGACATATGGTTCTTGATCATTTCAGGTTCTATGCACCTTGATTGTCATGGGAACAGGTCGTAATAGTGGGAATTTAAAGCTAATAGTTTTTTTGTTTTTTTTTTATCTTGGGTGTGCTCTTCTGCAATATAATGACAGCTAGCTTTCTTTCTTATAGGCTGAAAACTGATTACAGGCGTTATAAATGAAAATGACAAAAGGCCTATAGTATGGAATAGCATATGTTTTTGTTTTTTTTATTGGAAAAGCAACCCCGTCCTGCAGCCCCTTCCCAGGTCGCTTCATGACTCGACCCGCTACCTATCGTAGTTGAATCCCTCCTTTTAATATTTTTGGAATCCGTCTACATTAGGCATGCGTATATTGATGAAGCGAAAGTGCGAGGGTGAAGGAGCGAGCGAAGATTCAATGCTGCGACAGCAAAGTAGTGAAGAAACTGTATCTTAGTATTGAACTTTCACCTTCGCACTTTTTTCCCCCACGCTGTTTTCCGAAATTTCGCTCCACCACTCTCGCAGTTCGCTCCTTCGTTCTAAAACGTAAAGGAGCAAGTGATCTGAACAAAACATTGACTAACACCAGCATGTTACTTTTTATACTTTGATTGTGGTCGATACATGTGGTTAATCTTTCTTGGCCATCTAAAAGAACAATGGCGAGAAGAGCACGTACAAGTAGTGACGTTGTACACAGTAAATTCATGATAGCGTACTCAACTTAGATTTTGTTATATTTCATACCCCACCTCATTTACACAAACAGTTCTGTTATTCGCATGAACAAGTGAAGAAAACGTACAGTGATCAATGTCATAAATCTTTTAAAAGATGCAAAATTAAGAGAAGGGGAAACTCGGAGCCCTAGACATATCATAAGTGAGGTCATGTGTATAGAAGTAGTAAGTATTCCCTGTTGACTGATCATACCAGCCTTGAGTCCTATATCTTGATCAGGTAAACATATGAATGAAAATGAGTATTTTAAATAGATATGATGAAGCCAAATTTGTGCCCATGGAAATTCCAACAGAATGAGGTCAAACAGACTGTAA
The DNA here is from genome assembly GCF_947568905.1 of Ostrea edulis. Classification (NCBI taxonomy): domain Eukaryota; kingdom Metazoa; phylum Mollusca; class Bivalvia; order Ostreida; family Ostreidae; genus Ostrea; species Ostrea edulis. The sequence continues at coordinate 31,487,711 of NC_079172.1, read as the reverse complement.
AAGAAAATCTATTCCTTTTAGTCTCATCATCCTTACGTTTGTGCATACACAAGACTCCCCAAAAAGGGAGTCGCAATTGTCGGGATTACATGCATAAGTATATTAAAATAGCGTAGGTTTCCAACCCAACCCCACTTTTTCCAATGTGTAAAGTTATTTATCACTTTTTTTTTTTTTTTTTTACTTCTTAACAACCAATGAAATTAAATGTAAACTGATGTTTCAAGTACATAATAGACCCGTAGCAAGCAGTAAACTTTGAAAGTGTACAGAGCCCCCCCCCCCCCCCCCCCCCCCCCCAACTTCCCCTTTCCCCGTGTTCTACGACTCAATGTCAGTTTACAAATTCTAATTTGCTTCTCATCCTATCATTCGCTATAAAACCGATGTAACTTAAGTTTATAAGCAATAAGAGCGCAAAACGAAACTGGGAAGGAAAATGACGGCTACAATAGACGTAAACCCCGTGCATTATGGATTAGTTTTGGCAGTTTCGCTTTGCATGTAATAATTAAAGAGGGAATCGCGCGTTCTAATTTTAATATGATAAGTCGAATCAATTTGCTGCATGACTGATTTTTCTTCTTCTTCTTTTTACAAACAAAAGATGCTGTTCTATTATCATCAAATCAGTATCTGCAATTTTTACTTTATTTGATTAGATAAAACAGGTAAGAAAGGATACTAATTGCAATTTGGTCAAATTCAAGGGGTGGGGGGGGGGGGGGGGTGAGACAAATAATGATAGCTAACTTCAATCAAGTAACCTCCCCCCTTTTCCTTTAATTCTGTCTAATTTATATGTATTTCAAAATGAATTTCAGGTACCCTAACAGAAATGGTAGGTTTTTTGGGATGTGTGTGTGGGGTGTGTGTGTGTGTGGGGGGGGGGGGGGGGGGGGGGTCTTATAGCAATAAACTCGTGACCTGACATGCCATTCCAGAAACAATGAAATGATATGAATTAAAACACACACACAAACAAACAATCAAACAAAAAACCCATACCCCCCCCTAAAAAAACTTTTAAAAAAAACAAAAAAAAAACAATAACAACAACAACAAAAACCCAAATAAAATGAAAATATAAGAGCTACCATATTGGACTCTATGCCTACGGATCTCTTGTTAATATCCGCAAGGCATTTAAAAACAAATTGTATGCTAAAGAAACGATAACTCAAATTAATTTTTAAAAAATCAAAAAATCTTTACTTTAATACTGTATGCAGTATCAGGTCTCTTTAAATAGGTTATTTTCGAAAATAGGTCACTTGTCAAATATACAGGCATTGTTTGGTAAAAAAATATCACCTATGCAAATCTCTCTTCCTTTGATTTCAAATCCAGCGATTGTAGATTGTCAAAGAGTGTGCATTTTTTTTGGAGAGACCCTGTAGAGTTTACGAATCTGCGTCTCTAGTCTGTAAAGTAGCTCGCACTATGGGCTGTTCCGATAATTCCCATGTAAATACTATTTTTCTTCCCAGTTAGATCACAAAATGACATTTCTATTTAGCCATTGGAAGTCCAGAATGTTTGAATAAATATTTTGTAAATTTACTATCAATTTTTAGCTTGATTTGCGGCTTTAGTTACGTTTTTACAGTTATGTTTTATGTTTTTTCCGGAGGGAGTTTCGTAAATAAAAAAAAAAATTGAAGGCAAAGGTCAAACTTCAACAGCGTGTCTCTCATGTCGGATTAGTGTGAAAAAATACATCCATATTATTTTTATTAGAGGATTTTTATATATTAAGACAATTACACCCAAGCGATTGCACGTGGTAAGTAACTGCATGATGAACGAATACAGTATTTTAGTTAAAGCGGTAGATGTATCGCGTTGTCCCCATTACATTTTATATGGGGTAATTATTTTGGAATTTTCAGTGCAAATTTACATTTAATCGTTTTGAATCTTTTCGAAAAGCTCTAGTGTGACACGGTTGGAAATATTTATATTCATTGCAATCTAATTATGTAAATGTAACCGAATGGCGTCTCTTTTGCTAGATTTAGCACTAGGCCAATGTCTAAAAAGTTCGATGATTCATTCCAATAAAAAGTTATCTCCAATGCACCCGTTCACCAAATACACAGGTGTCCGATGTGGCTGTGGATACTTGAGGGTGGATTCATTGGGTTCTGAGGGGGGTACACAGGCACCTTTAATCGGGTACAAATTAAAATCCAATCATCTTTAGACCTACTATTAGACTTTTTTTTTTTTTTTAAAGAATCTCTAACAGTGAAAGTGATGGACAATCTGTAGGCCTACACTTTCAATTTGTATTTCATTGACTGATTGAGACAATAATTGGAGGAAGTTATTCAGGAAAATCAGCATATTTTGCATGTTGATAGGTGATGATTTTTTTCTTGGCCTGTTTAAGATATGTTCTAGCATAGATGGATCTAGGGATTATTGAAACAGTCAATACTGAATAGACCTGTAGATGCTAAATGTTTAGGGGGAGGGGTGGGAACTGTCATTCAGGTCCCAGGAAGGCAAAGCTCTCTCTATCCTGAAAGTTTTTAATTTAAAAATGAAATGCAAGATTTATTAGACTAAATAGCTACAGAATTGCAGCTAGCATTTTGTACGGTGATTTGTTTGGTTTTTTGTTTGGCAAGATATTATAATAGAAGTTGATTGTGATCCTTGTGGAATAAGGAGTTGATAGTGATCCTTGTGGAAGAGGGGAAATCTTACGTTCAGATTGGAATATTTTGGTCTGAGACACTTGTTTGATGATTTTCCTTCCATTATTTGTGAATTATATCAATGAAGAAGAATTAAATTCATTTATGTCAAAGGGGCATACCCAGAAGTTGTTGACAATTTGTAAACTTTAACGTTTAATGTTATTTCTGGAAAATTACAAGGAGAGGAAAAGTTACTAAAACTGATCTATAAAGACATTGATGTATATATTGTACCTAGATATCTATATGCTTATAAAGTATTAAAATTTATGACATCATGGTGGATGACATCACAGTTATGTAATAAGATAAGTCGACCTCTCCAGACTTTCTCACCAGGGGGAAAACCTTAATTTAGACGGGTTGTAATGGTACTTTTACAGTGTTGCAGTCAATTTTGGTAGAAACAACACTACGTGATTTCTGGGACATATGTATACACTAGCTATTTTACCTGTAGTTCTTCACATTTAAGCCACAGTTAGAAGAAATGAATTGAAGTTATCAATCTGAATTTAAAATCAAAGGTTTTTGATCTTCAGTTGCTTTACAAGTAACTAGGTAACTAATATCTTTATGTCTGTTATTTGTAAAATTAAAAAATAAAATCTGTAATTACCCACCCACCCCTTCAAGGGCCCTTAATTGGTGAAATAAGTATATGAAAACATGAAATATTGAACACTATCAGAGTATCTCTGCCTTTCTCCCTCTTCCTTTTTTCCTATTTCTTTTAGAAACTGAAAACTTGTTTGGAGATTTTCTTGTAGAAATTTGTCAGTTGTTTGTCAGTCTGTTATCTGTACAATCTTTACTTTTACTTCTTTTAAAGCACCACTAGGCCAACTTACAAAAAAATTACCCCAAAATATCTTTGGTTAAAGAGGAGTAAGTTTCTTCAAATTATGAAGAATCTGGTCCCATTCCAAGGGGAGGTAATTAACAAAACATCTTAATATCTCAAGAAGCACTGAAGCAGAAAAGTAAAAACTTGTATGATAAGAGATTTCTGATGTAATAAAGATTGTAATAGTGTGTTCAAAATGAGCCCCAGGGGCTGGGATGAGACCACTGTAGGGGGGGGGGGGGATAAAATTTTCTCAAGAAACCCAAGATTACAATGCATGTTATGATGATGTGTGAAATTCACATGTAATCATTGTATGTAATATGCACCAGTAAGGTAAGCAACTGTACTATGTAATATATAATTAAGTTTGTCACAGCATTTTAAGTTGTCTAGTGGTAGGATGGGGCCATAAGAGGGATTCAGTGTTTTACATATAACTAAGAATAGGAGAAGTCTGTAAAAATCTTTTTGTAAGAACCACAGGTATTAAAGAGATCCTCATTCAGTGTAGGTATAAGTGTGTCCTTACAACATGTATATATAATGATTCCAGGGGTTAGGAGGGGACTGCAAAGTTTTACATAGAAATATATTCAAGGACTTTAAAAAAAGATTTATGTCAATAACTACAGCATGTACTAGGGTGGAGCTTTTCAAATAATATTCAATGACATGTAAGAATATGAAGTATAGATTCAAATGTGTTCACTACATGACCCCTTGGGGTCCATGGTGGTGCTCTACAATGGGTTGCAGCTAGGAATAAGTCGGAGAGTGCATGGATTGAAAATATTCTTCTTAAGAACAACAAAGGTTAATAAGTCAGTTTGTCAATTTGATGATCTTCAGGTCCATAGATTTCAATTTATTCGTACTGTGACAAGGGGAGGGCAATGCATGTAGTTATTGGGAATTTCTTGAAAAAAACGTTCTCTAAAACTGCTAGAGTTCCAAGGTGTGAAATTTAACTTGAAAGCATCCTCATGAAGTTCCGATTCAAAAATATTTACAACATGATACCATGGACAATGACACCCCTTCTCAGATTACAGTATCTCCGAACAAGTGTGTAAACAACTGCACGATCTCTGATTACAGAGCCGGTCGAAAGGGGATGCTTACTCCTCCTAGGCACCTGATCCCACTTCTGGTGTGTCCAGGGGTCCATCTTTGTCCAACGTACTGCTCTATATTGTATTGCTTATATAGGAGTTATGAGATCGATCACTGTTGGTTATCTTCATCTTTCACATATTGATTATAGCGATAGACTTTGATTATATTGGTGATGATAGAAATGGGTAGTATAATATGCACAGAAAGGAATTTTGTGATAACTCCAGTACAATCTTTATGTAGGGAATTTTTCCAATTTTAATAGGAATTTTGTAGAACTGAATAATATAGCAATAATACCTATAATCTTTATACCGGGGGAAGCACAGATGCTCACTTTTTGTCAAAAGGAGGAGAGTGCTCTTTACCGTTGGTAGTAAAAAAGAACTTGGTAAATCCCTGGACATCGGGAATTTAATGTTGTACAGGGGTAAGTGCAGTAGCTCAGATTTATAAGGATGGGGTACATGTACTTTGTAGGGTTTTCTTTGAATATTAGTTTACTCCTTTTTTTTGGCCAGAGTTTTAAGTACCCACTTTGTCAGTTTTAAGTAGCTTTATACTCTGGTGTGTTGTGTGAAGGAGCTCCGAGCTCTTCACATGAGTGGGGTTCCTATAGACGCGGTGGCATCACAAGAGCTGTAAAGTGTGAGCGGTTTTCAGTAACCTCAGTGTTAGCTGTTGGATTGAGGTTAAGCTGGATTCGCTGGCTACTTACAGCTGCTTCAGTGATATAAATAGGACACACTGCAGTAGCTCTGTGATTTATATGATTTTAGTATCTGTTGATCATGAGACCCCACATTGTAAGTGTCGTCATGGTTATTCCTGGATGTTTTCTTTTATGAGAATCTTACCAATTTTTAGAATGACTTGTCTATTGATATACAGGTGACTCTTGAGTCATGATAGCCCAAACTTTGGTCACTATAGCTCTCAAAGGTTTTTGAACGTTCTATTTAAAATCAATTCCCAGTTCTATGTATTTATCAACACTGAGTTATGTCCCTTGTCTGCCATCTACTTAGGTGAAAAAAGCCTTATTCCTCTGTGCAGGGCTGTGTTTAAGATTGTAGCAGCTTTGTAGTACATGTAGCTACATGTACTTGACCGAACATCTAGGCTTAGCCCTGCATAGGGATAACGAGCGTTTATTCACACAGTGCATTCAATAGACCTAGATATCTAGCCTAGCTGCTAGGCTAGCCACTATGATCTTGAACACAGCCCTCACCTTTCTAATTTCCTGATCTGTGGCTTTTGACGTTTAATTTATTTTTTCATCAAATGGAGTCGGCTACAATAATTCCCGAGGGTGGAGCAAACCAGAAATTTGTATGAAGACTTAATAATTAGCTATTATTCACAGATATAATTGCTATCATTTGGTAGCATAAAGAAGGGAAATTTAGCTATTCACAGATTGACCTGTGGCTGACCGCACAAAGGGAGATAATTCAAATTACTGTTGTAGCTTTCAAGCAAATTTATTTTCAATTTCTTGATCTTCCGATCTCTGTTGCAAAGTGAAATTTAGGTCCCGTTACACATATTCCTCAGAATAAATTGTAGTCTAGCTGTCTATCGTTTTTAAACTTTTCACAGTTGTTACTTCTGCTTAATAACCACACGGACAATTTCAACCAAATTTGGTATGAAGCTTCCTTGTTTCAAGGGGGTTGTATTGAAATGAAGGACCATATGCCTGCCTAATCATTTATGATTGTTCAGAACAAGATCCCATTGGAGCCATGGTGGCCAGGGCCATGACAGGGGCTCAACATTTTACATAAAAATATCTATAAAAAAATTTCTTATAAGTCTTCCCTGTAACAGTCGCAAGGTGCCGCTGTATCACATTATGAAGCAAGCATCCTCATGTAGTGTAAATTCAAGTTTTGTTCATACCATTGACCTCCGAGATCTTGACAGGGTCACAAGAGGGAGAACCACCAGGGTTTATGTACAGATATTAAATTAACATGCAAGTATCCCCATGTTGTGTAGATTCATGTCTGATTACTCCCTGACCATGGGGGTTTAAGGCAGGCATCAGGAGGGAGTCAACATTTACATAGATATATATATATATATATATCAGGGGTCGAAATTAACTTTTTCTACCACAGGCTAATTTTAGCCTGTGGGTAAAAAATCCACAGGCTAAAATGAAAACCTACAAGCTAAAATAAAAATAATGAAGTAGTGCTCTTTTTTATATATGTTTTTTTTTAAATCAATGATTTTCCCCATCATTACTGAGCCTGGTGGGTCAACAGGCATCGTTTGGACAAGACATTAAGTTACGTAAGTCATATGGTGCAATGTTTAGGTCTCTTAATTATCGCACCTCTAATCCACAACTTGTCTACCGCAGGTCTAGATCCAGTCTTCGAATTTCATGCCACATCAGGGTTGTCACTAGTGATTTTTAAAGCGAATACCGGACTCATGGTTTATAAGCAGCAGGATCACGAGTCCTATGAACTTTTTTGATAATCGTCTACGCGGTGAGCAATGCACTCGTGTCATCACTACAACCCGACCTCAATATGACAATAAATTTAGATAGGACATTCTCATGATTCTGATAAAAATAACTACCGGAAGACTTGGTAAAACATAGACTCCGATATTTTTTTTTTTAGATAAATGGAATTCAATTTAATTACCCCTATAGGTGAACAGGACTCGTGGCACATGTCAATATGTGATGTCCGACCTCTAAAGCATTTGTTTGACTCCGAGTTTGTTAAAAAATCATAAAAGAAAAATCCGGATAGAAACGGTTGTTGAAATCGGTCGTTGATGTAAGCGTTTGTATGATTCAGAGTGCAAGTTCAAGAAAAGTGAATAGCGCATCACCGTATAAAACGGATACGATACGATCATAGTTTGTAAATCACCACTCGCTAAGATTTTCGAGTGTCCACTATTTTTACTCGCTATTTTTCAAATGTACTCGCATTTTGCGAGTATTTCTCGCTAATTTCGAGCCCTGTATATATATTATATATATGAAAGATTTATTTTTGGAAATTCTTCTTTTCAAGAACTGCATTGGTACAATTTGTACACATGATGTACTTAAAATTAGTGATGAAACGATTGTCGGCAATGATCAATTGTAGGTCGTTCAGAGACCTCTGATGCTACTAATCGATTACAAAATAAAAGTCGCCGACATCGTTGACCATACAATGTCTGAAAATCACTTCAACTTTGTTCAAATTTTATTTTCTGTATGTCAAACCCGATCAAAAATAGGCAAACAAAATGGCGGGAGATATGAAGGACGGTAACAATAACGGCATTCTGCAATCAAATAAATGAGTCTATCTCTTATATCTTTAATACATTGAGATTATAAATAAATTCCATTACTTGATATATTGAAATTTTGATTTATTCACATGTGAACAAATGAAACAAAGAAGAATTCAAATGTCGTTTCCATACATTTAATGATTCTGTTATCTATTTTGAGGGGAAAATACTTAAATGCCAATTCTGATTATAATCAATTATATGTGTCCGATTATTGCCGATAATCGATTATGGTTTTTGGTCCGATTGCCCATCACTACTTAAAATGTAATGTAGATTGAAGTTGTTCACACCATGGTCTACACAGGAGGATTGGGACCTTCATTGGAATTTAATGCTCAGTTAAACAATATGACCCTTGGGCCTTAATTTTTCTTAATGGTCAGTCAGGTGTTTTATTAGGGACATATGGCCCTTGTCCTGTCTGGGACCCAACAGACGGATGAATGAACACGGTACATAAAGATGTTAATCTTCTCGGTCAACATTGTAAGTCTCATAGATAGTAAACATGTATTGAAGAAATGTGCAGGAACACTTAGAGTGAAAACAGTTGTGTAGATTTACATGTATGATTACATGTCATATCTCAATGTGCTAGCAGCATGTGATTGAGAGAGTGCTAGAATGCATGTCATATCTCAATGTGCTAGCAGCATGTGATTGAGAGAGTGCTAGAATGCATGTCATATCTCAATGTGCTAGCAGCATGTGATTGAGAGAGTGCTAGAATGCATGTCATATCTCAATGTGCTAGCAGCATGTGATTGAGAGAGTGCTAGAATGCATGTCATATCTCAATGTGCTAGCAGCTCGAGATTGAGAGAGTGCTAGGATACATGTCATATCTCAGTGTGCTAGCAGCATGTGATTGAGAGAGTGCTAGAATGCATGTCATATCTCAATGTGCTAACAGCATGTGATTGAGAGAGTGCTAGAATACATGTCATTTCTCAATGTGCTAGCAGCACATGATTGAGAGAGTGCTAGAATACATGTATCTCAATGTACTAGCAGCACGTGATTGAGAGAGTGCTAGGATACATGTCGTTACTCAATGTGCTAGCAGCACATGATTGATGAAAGTGCTAATTCTAATAAGCAATAATTAGTAAAATGTTGGCAGATTTGTACACAATTCTACTATACACTACTGCCGTCCATAGTTCTACACCCTGCTGCCAGGAGCTTCGGGGAAATTAATAGAGGGAGCTAGGTGATTAAGTTTACCTTGTTAAATTTATGGCTGTGTACATATTATGGTGGATAATGTGCTGCAAATTAAAACTCCAATACTGCTGGTCCATAGGGAAATGTTAGTCAGAAATATTGCTTATAGTCCAATATCGAAACAGTAGAATGAAATCAGCCTACCTAAGCCCCACTAATATGATGTTCACTGCTTTCTGCTCATTCAACTAGCAAGTTGACAATGGTCACATCGTAGAGTTCTTCACATTGTTATACTTTCTATTTTTAATGAGGTGTTTGTATGCATTGACAAAATATTTAGTGATCAAGAAGATGTGTGTAATGTGGAGGTCTTACTGCTATAGGTTAAAGTTTTCAGGGAGTGGGAATTAGAACGTGTAAATATTTAGAAATATTTCGTATTTAAATTCATGACTAGTACTACCCTAAGATTCCGGGTTCACTGGGCCATGACTGGTTCCTGTCCCAGTACTGTGAGTCAGATGCTTCTTTGACTACTCATGCAAAAAATTGTTAATCGGCTTGTAGGTTACAGCTGTGACTCGGTGGACTGCGTAATGTCATTTAATTCGGACCATTAGCTCCAGTTTATAGTTATGAATTTGAGTATCATTCTTGCGGCTGTACCAAGTGTACACAATAATTTTATCTGCTACATTAATCGCTATTTTTTTACTACTTTGTCTTAACCTGCTGGAGTTGGCTGGTATTTATAAAGCAATATATTCAGTGGTCTGTCTGCACTCCAGTTTTCATGTGTTGTCATTGAACATTTTACAATAGTCAGCCCAGTTCCAGATTATCAGAAGAATTCTTGTCCAAAGTTGATTTATCGATCATTTCTTTAGGTTGTGAAAGCGTTTTACCTGCATGTGATGTTTGCAGTGCATTCTTGTTTTGTCTGCAGTTTTGTCGTGGGGTTTGCATTGTTTTCTTACAATACGTGGCATTAACCTATAAGGGCTGATTTCTGTGAACATTTTAATCTAATTATGGGGTGTCAGTACACAGAGGAAGAGACCTTTTTACTGGCCAGAGATGGTAAATGTATTTACACATAATCAAGTTAATGATATTAATGCACTGAAGAAGAATATATGATAATGTTATAACTTCACAGGTTTGTTATTTTGTTGTAAGTTGACAAGATGGTGCATATTTTCCAGAAATTGTTTTTGTCATGTACATATATGTGGTATATAGTAGAAAGCCAGGGCTGTGGAAGATCCAAAAGCCTCTGTCCAGCTCCTGCATTAACTATTGACTGTTAACTATATCAATGTTTTCACTGTACAACACAACAAATTTTCTCCAGTACCGCTGCGGTGGCCGAGAGGTTAGAGCGTTCATCCTGCATGCGGAAGCCCGGGGTTCGAATCCCGGCCGCGACAGACCTAAGTCGTTAAAACAGGTAGTGACAGTTCCATCGCCAAATGCTTGGCATCAGGTGTGAGTGTCACGGGTCCTCGGAGATGACCTTAAAAACGGATGACTCTTGTCACAGTAGGTGTGGCACGCTACAGAACCCCCACTGCTCAATGGCCGTAAGCGCCAAGCATAGGCCTAAATTTGAAGCCCTTCACCGGTCTTGGTGACGTCTCCATATGAGTGAAAAATTCTCGAGTGAGACGTTAAGCAAGATACAATCAATCAATCTATCATTTGGGGGTAAAATTTATTGAAAATGGACAACTGATGTTTGAAATAATTAGTACATATATTAAAATGCCTTTTGTCTTTATTTATGGCAAAACATAAATTCCTTGTCTCATAATGTGCAATCTCATCATTTCTTGTGAAAATTATATATTTCATTCTTAACTATAATAGGAACAAAATTTCGTAGATGACTTATGATTCTTGTACAAACACACTGAGTTGTGGATCAGAACTGGGAGAAATATTGCAGCATTTTGTCATTGAAGCAATCAACTATCAGTTCATTGACACAATTTTTACTAGTTAATTGTATCCTTTAAGAAACATGCAAAAACTTTATTTGATTGCTTGTTTTAATTGTATCGCAAGATACAGGGTGCAATAAGGTGTTCAATTTTAGTCTATAAATATACATAGGTCTAGGGGGAATGTGTTACTGCATAATCAATTATTCAGTTCCCTCCTTGCAGTTCAAAATACAATTCAAAGAGTTCTGTAATCAATGCTTTAAAAATTCCTCACTGAAATATCCCGATGTTACGTTTTGTTTATCTGAGTGAACGCAATGTGTGTATTACAGACCTGGCGTTTTGTATTTTTTGAATGAACTTGTATAGTAGTTAGCACAACATATTTACATGAATATATACCTTTGCTTTTACCTTTTGAAGGGAAATGAATAAGAGACTAGGGTTGTATTTTGATGTATCGAGTTGTCATACCCCCCTTATGTACCGACGTTTGATCTTGGCTTGTGTTGACCCCAGGACAAAAAAAGTTAAACCCAAACAGCGTGATTTTATTTTAGTATTTTATACATGTATGTAGCACAAACTTATTTAACTACCGAGCAGATGCAGTAAACTCGCATGAATATTGGCTTCTAAAATCCGTGTAATTGGTTGGCATGAAATTTGCAAAACTTTAGAGAAAGAGGTTTTGAGAAGCTTACTCAAAAGTATACAATGAACCTGAATCAAACATTAATTTGGAAATAAGTAAATAAACAGATGTTGTTTTTTGTTTTTACCAGTCTTGTGGTATTTCTTTATTAAACGGAGTGATTATTATTGTCTGTATGAAGTGTTCCCTATAAAAAGTATGTGTATTGATTAAAACATTAGTTATTTACCCCGACAATCATTTTGGTATTGTTTGTGCTAGGCCGCAAGAACTTGTGTTTTCCAATTTAGATTATGCAATGTGAGGTTGATTTATACACATGACAGATGCTTAAAGAAGGGGAACACCAGTAGTACATGGTAATTAAGTGAAAATAAGTCCTATTAATAGGCCCTGTTTCATCACAGAATGAGGAGCAATTTGTTACAGGTCTTGAGTGGTAATAGTGGAAACTTTGAAATCCGACGCCTGTAATTCATCGTCATGTTCCTACTTAGTTATTTGTGCAAATTATGTAGTTTACTTTAACGAAACTACATTTAGTCAGTGGCAGCGATTAACTGAATTAGTTATTTGTTCGAATTATACAGTTTAGTTTTAGGCAACTACATAAAGTCTAACATTCACTCAGAACTACATTCAGTCGGTTTACTTTTAGGAAATTACATTCAATTGTTGGTGGAGAGTGTGTGAATTTTGCAGTTTACTTTTAGGGAACTACTTTCAGTCAGTTTATTTTTTGGGATGATCTACTTTCAGTCAATTTATTTTTTTGGGAACTACTTTCAATCAGTTTATTTTTAGGTAACTATACTTTCAGTCAGTTTACCTTTAGGGAACTACATTCAGGCGGTTGCAGGAAATAACTAAACGGTTTTTATCTTTCACTGTGCGGCTTGATAAAAATTACATGGTAGGACAGTCTGTACTTTTTTATATCATGCCTCCTACTGTAAAATGAGTAAGCTTTGAAGCAACTATAACTAGTGTAGTTACTTCCCCTTGGATCCTGAGGGTGAGTAAAGAGAAGGCAGAAGCTACAGAATCTCACAAAAACAGAGACAATGTACCTAGCTATATACTGTGGATTCACAGGACTTTAAAAATCTCATTTTATCCAGGATTCGTTATCCGTATGCATGGTGTTATTTAAAAATTTAATACAAAATAGACTACGATAATGCTGAATTGAATGATAGTGCTCATGTTGGGAGGAAAAATTCAACATATTACAGAATCTCTTCATATTTCTCTAAATGTACAAGAATTAGTAAACAAGTGTGCATGCATGTGCACACTCGTGTGTTTTATATATGAACATATTTACAACAATCGGGGGGAAATTCACCAGTGGAAAATCTTGTGTCTGTATCTGAATTTATGCATCTGTGAGTCGCCCATGTTTTGGATTTTTTTCTTCAATTTTTGGATTTTCTGAACATCGTAGGTCACCGTCTTGATAGGAACCATGAGTCCACAGTGAAGAGGTGTTGATTACCGGAGTGTGGATCAGTACACAAATGGTACAGAAACACACACATTTTCTGTGCGTGCCACGCGGGTCATCTCTCATGATATTCTAGAAGTTTTTTTAATATCTCTGTAAGAGAGTGTTAAGGACACACACACTACAGGATATATATATTACTAGATATTTCCTCAAGTTCGTTTGTATTGATATGAAATTTCAAATACATTTGACATCAGTAAAGATCTCTCTGCCATTTGAGCAAAAACTGATATTGATAAATTTATGGAATATTATGTCTTTGATGAACAACAGTAATATATTGATTTTGGTTTGCTTTTTTTAAACATTAGAATTGTGTGCAGAGACTTTGCTCTCTGTATCGGGATCAGTGGTCTGTGAAATCGCCAAGCAAATTTTTCATAAATTCTTTTTTTTTTCACACAAAGGTGGTTAGCAACAGAACAACAGGATCTAATTTGTTTAATACACAATTTTAAACCAACAAAGGTTTTTATAGCCTGTTTACTCTGTGGCACTTCTGACCCCAGTTTACTTTAAAAGAAAGAAAGCACATTATTGCAGATCAGTATTTGAATTAAATATAATTGCATGAATCAATTTGCCTTTGAAGCAATACCTGCGTTTAATGACAGGGGCATAACTGGGTCAAAACTTCATTGAGATATTTAACTTAGGAGCAAACATTCAATAGATACCAAAAAAAGCTGGAATTTTTTGGGGCTTGCAGTTGATCAGATAAATTTGATTATCACTCAGATAGCCTTAGTTCCAGCATTGAGGAATTCTGTATTGTATGGCTCGTGAACCATCTGTTTTAGACGTGTTTATTTTAAGGTCTGTCTTCATGGCATGTGTTATAGTGCTAGTAGATAGACTCTGATAGAAGTCGGAAATATTTTTAGGAGGTTGGCAAGTTATGCATGACTGGTTTCACGTGCAGGTGAGATTGTGATTTCATATTCCATGCAGTTTGTTTGTAAATAATCTTGAGGCAAAATGAATGGGTATTGGATAAATTAATTTTTAGAAGAAAGTCGAGTCAGGGTCCTACAGTGTTGTGCTTAAGTCGGTGCAGTGGTTTTGTAAGTTGTGTTATTAGTTATTATGGGCGTGTCTCTGATCTTCAGGATTGAGTATCATATGATAACTCGGGTACCCGTGATATAGCGAGATGGACTTGAGATAAAGTGAGACACACCGGTATTAACTGACAGTTAACTGTAACAATGAAATGAATTTATCTTTGTGAGCCTTGGTAAATGAAATACTCCAAAATATCATTGCCTAAAAAGCAAAGTCCACATGTTGACCAAATTGTCATGCTTGAAAGCAATAAACATTTATGTTAAAATTTCATATCATTTCTGACACTGCAGCACTCGGCTAATATTTCAAGGGACACTTGTCATGTGATTGAAAGACATAAAGGCAATGGAAATTGAGCTTACAAACTGAGCGGGCTCGGGTTATGTTTAATATCAATCTATGTAATATTATCATACCAGTTTTCTGTGTCAAGTCTGTTTCCATATTCAAGATGTTGGATCAACAGTATTTAATAATATGATGTCAGTCTAACTCTTTCTCTAATTCATCCTATCATGCTGTGTTTAGAGCCTCGAGGTAAAGCGGGGGAAATATCGGGTTTGCTTATTTGCTAACTTGTTCATTGTGCTCACAATAGGGAAGGCTAGGTTATAGATATGTCAATATTTTCATTCACACCAGTAAATGGCTATTCATCTCGGGGAAGTGACAGAAATTTCCAATATTTTCACGCTCCAATCTAATTTGTGCTTCGGTGCCACTGTTCTCTGGACAGGCAGTGACACTTGGAGGGGGAGACCGGGATTCCCTCCGGTGGCTTCTGATGAAGCGCCGGTTTCTAGAGGAAGATGGTTGGACTTTGATGTGAGGATTTATTGACAATAATTATTGACAGTAATTACATACCATCACATCTCTACAGTTGACAGACTAATGAAATCCTCCAAAAATGGCAGACTTTTACTGGTGCATGGAATGTACACATTTTACAAAAAGGAAGAGAAAAAAAAGAACAAAAAAAGATACTACAAAAAACAAATTAATATGGCTTGGAAATTGGGTGTTCAATACCACAGCCAAACCCTGCTGGTGGAAGAATGGTAGCTTTTGGCACAGCCTGTATGTAAGTCATGTTAAAGTACAGCTAGGGGCAAGAAATGAAATGAAACTGTGTCCAGAACAGGCACTCTCTCTGTGCCAGCCAAACGGGAACAGTGACCTCTTCAAAAGCCGCTAATGGAGGTCAGATGAAATGTGCTTGCACTGTGTAGAATTAGCCTATTTTGAAATCAGTTTATCCTCTTCTATAAAGATATATGCTCATGGTAAGAGTTCTGCCATTGTGACTTGCTATCTCTGTATCATCACTATATATCATTAGGTATACTATCTTAGCTATCAGCTACCCACTCTGTAACACTTTGTGTGGCATACTGAATATGTCACTTCCTGTTTGGATTCAATATATCCATGTTGTGTACAGAACAGATACCACACAATGAATCAAATTACAGATACCAAACAATGAATCAAACTCAGACACCACACAATGAATCAAATTACAGACACCACACAATGAATCAAATTACAGATACCAAATAATTAATCAAACTCAGACACCACACAATGAATCAAATTACAGACACCACACAATGAATCAAATTACAGATACCAAATAATTAATCAAACTCAGACACCACACAATGAATCAAATTACAGACACCACACAATGAATCAAATTACAGATACCAAATAATTAATCAAACTCAGACACCACACAATGAATCAAATTACAGACACCACACAATGAATCAAATTACAGATACACACAATGAATCAAATTCAGGTTCATTAAGGAGGCCACATTTTTGTGATGTCTGATCCGCTTAGATTAGTGTCTAAGCTCTGGTAGTGTCTGAGCTCTGCTTTCTAAAGTGTCTATGCTCTGGGAGAGTGTCTGACTCTGGTAGAGTGTCTAAGCTCTGGGAAAGTGTCTGAGCTTTGGTAGAATGTCTAAGCTCTGGTAGAGTGTCTAAGCTCTGGTAAAGTGTCTAAGCTCTGGAAAAGTGTCTAAGCTCTGATAGAGTGTCTAAGCTCTAGTAGAGTGTCTAAGCTCTGGTAAAGTATCTAAGCTCTGGTAAAGTGTTTAAGCTCTGGTAGAGTGTCTAAGCTCTGGGAAATGTCTAAGCTTTGGTAGAATGTCTAAGCTCTGGGAGAGTGTCTGACTGTGGTCGAGTTTCTAAGCTCTGGTAGAGTGTCTAAGCTCTGGTATCTAGAGTATCTTAAAGCTCTGGGAGAGTTTCTAAGCTCTGGGAAATGTCTAAGCTCTGGTGAAGTGTCTAAGCTCTGGTAAAGTGTTTAAACTCTGGTGAAGTGTCTAATCTCTCACTATCTAGAGTATCTTAAAGCTCTGGGAGAGTGTCTAAGCTCTGGTATCTAGAGTATCTAAGCTCTGGTAGTATCTAATTGTTTGATATTTATCAGGAGTAAAAAAAAAATGTCATGGAATAGACTGCAAAATCATTTGTAAATGCATTCTATGTCTGTCTATTCACAGAAAGACTAAAGGGGATGTTAATTCATAATCAGTTATTGGAAGGGGGTGGGGGTATATATGGTAACAGACATGCTAGAATAATATTGCACATATGCAGTATACTGCACTAGTGAACTTTGTAAGGAGAATTAGTTTTCTAGCTCACATTTATGATAGGTGTTTGTTAAGTAAGGGAACTCTGTCGAACATCATCTAGACTGCAGTTATGTGTGTGTGTGAGAGAGAGAGAGAGCATGCTTGTAAAAATAAACTGAAAAAAAGATAAGAATTACCTGTCCTGCACAGTGCATTCAAATCCCAGGTAATTTGTTTATTTATTGGTGAATCACTTTCAAACCATGTCTGCTGTATGCAGTGAGGTGACTATAATGTAACTAGGAATCTATTATCGCAGCCATTCCTTCCTTATTAACAGTATGTCAAATACTGCAGAGTTTGGTTGTTTTTTTTTAACACTCTCACAAAGATCCTGTGGTGACTTGTTACATTAATATCAGATTTGTAGAGGGAGAAGTCGTTCATCGGTGTCTTACGTACAGACACGAGTGGATACATTTTCTGTCAGAATAATTGTACAGTAATCCACTATGCTGTTCAATGTATACGTTTGTCACACTTATTTGATTTTAAAAGCATTAAGACTCATCTTTGCTAGGTTTTTGATTTTTTCCACCTTTGTTTTTCAGATGCTGTATAGTTGATATGACATGTGGTTTGAGGTGGACTGAGACCATACTCTGGGGATGAGTGATCCCTTGTCCCCGCGGCCCCCTAGAAAGGGCAAGATTGTCAATATCAGGATCAAGTTTTTGGATGATACTGTACATGTTTTTCAAGTACCGGTGAGTTTTGACTTAAGAATTTTAGGTCACTAACTTACACAGGTGACCTTATTATGATCTTTTTGTTGGTTGTGTGTTCACATTTAAACATTTTCAGTTACCCAATACTACAAGGCCAATTTTTACCATATTTCGTGTTTAGCACGTTATAGACAACAAAAATATGTTAATTTTTTTTTTTTTATGGTCCTTTACGGTCTCCCTGGGGACTGAGGAGCTGAAACTATGAGGCAGTCTTTTAAAAAGTCCTCCTTAATTTTGGACATCTAGTTGACAATTTCTGTTTGTAGTAGGGGTGGAACGATACCCTTTCTAGCTGATCCCATACATATCACGATACTTGGCACACGATACGATACATATCTCGATACTTTGTATATCAATAAAAACTAGAAAAAACGATTTCAAATTTATTCAGTTCAGATCAAAACAGAGAAAAAATATCACTCGGTTCAGCTAGTTCCTTGATTAGAATAAAATGAATATCACAATGCTGCAAAAACTTTACATATTTGATGTTTCTTACATCGTTTTCCCTTTCGTAAACTGGCGAGCCAAGCCTCTCCCATACCCCTGTCTTGCTTCAAGCCGATTTTGTTAATGTTATGTAGTCCGCCATGTTTTTTTTCTACTTTCATTTTCTGCTAGGTGGACTAAAATACCCCACTTGTGACATTCGGATATTTTTGGAAAACACTGACGGTATTGTCATTTAATAGACATGTGTATCGATCCATATATTGTCAAGATGAATGTCACGATGCATTGGTGCACTGATGGATTGTCCCACATTTAGTTTGTAGTCATGACTAGCATGGACACCGCTACCAAAATTGTGAAATTCGTGACCCAGGTTCAGGAGTTCATGTGATTTGGTGGGACTTGTTTTTATTGCAAAAGTGCCATTTTTCTTTTTAAAATCTTCTTCACTCTCAGAATTCAAATAGTGAAACTGAGTGGTGCAGATTAATGATGAGGCCTCTACCTACTAGGTGGAATTTATGGTTAGGGGCTTCAGGGCTAGCACGGGGCTCACTCGCTCATGTAGTGAAAATGCTTGAAATCTTTTTAAAAGTGTTCTTTATCAAGGATATTAACTCGGTGCAGAGCTCTGAGGGGTATTTGGGTCTCTACGATAGGCTGATAATTTCTAATGGGAAATTTAATTTAATTTTTTCTGAAGACTAGATCGTCGATAAAATCCTCCTCTAATATTAGGATTATTTCTACATTTTGATACAATGGAAATTCAGTTAAACTTCAGTATATTGAACACTGATATCTCGAATACCATGGATATGTTAAAGTGATTCAGAAGTCTCAACCACTTATGAAGTATTTTACCCTCGATATCTCAAATCCTCGGATATCTCATTTTTTTCTTGGTCCCATCGAGTTTGAGATAACAAGGTTTGACTGTATCTTACAAAATGTGTTGATTAATTGACTTTGGTCCATATCAGATCTTTGATTAAGATATGACTATTGATTCATCACCTTTCAGGGGCTATCAGATTTAGTTTTTGGTACAACATGTTTTCCTCTGGCAAGTGAGTGGGTGAAATTTGTTTGTCCCATAGATCTGCAATAATTTTACTGTCCCTACTTCAAGAAAAAAACATATTGAAGTTGATTATGGTAGAGACTCATAACAAAATCTAAGGCTTCACCTTAAAGACCAGTGATTTTTCTTTCTGATTCTGAGCTCCTGGTTTATAGTCCCAGTATCAGAAGTCTGGAGCGTGATACAGTTAGATATCTCAGAAACTCGGAATGTAATCTCAGAGACTCAGACTATAATGATAATCTCAGAGACTCAGACTGTAATGATAATCTCAGAGACTCAGACTGTAATGATAATCTCAGAGACTCAGACTGTAATGATAATCTCAGAGACTCAGACAATAATGATAATCTCAGAGACTTGACAGACTATAATGATAATCTCGGAGACTTGACAGACTATAATGATAATCTCAGAGACTTGGGCTGTAATGATAATCCCAGTAACTACAACATCCAAGAAAACAAGAACTTTATTTCTGTTCTATAACGGATAAGAGATATACAGTCTGATCTTTTCCCTATACAGCTACAAATTAAATCACATTGTGATGTCATAGCAACTTCTAAAACTGAGTACATTTTTTTGCTGACAAAAAAGGTAATATTGTAGGGTCTGCTATTTCAAATATTTAGTTTGATGTTGACGAGCTATATATCAATGCTATGTAATTATCCGATCTGTTCTGAATACATCTTTGCAAGCCATGGCTGAAATGTTATAAGCTCTTCTCCCTTTTCATGCAGAGAGCCAGGGTTAAAAAGGGAAAGGAGCGTACATTTCAGCCAGCTGCTGAACTTGTACTTGCAAGGATGCTCTGAATACTAGGGTTGAAAAATCGGAAAAATTTCATAATCGATAATCGGCCATTATCAGATTAGATATTAATTAGTGTACAGGCAACAATCGATTATGAAAAATAGAATCGATAATCGGAATCGAAGAGTCAAAAACGATCGACAATTAATTGTCGGCGACAATCGTTTCATCACTACTGAATACAGTCCGAAAAACTACACACATGTAGAAGAGGGTCAACTTATGTGTGCATGGCCATGTTTGTTTACACCTGTAAACGATTGCTGTTTCGCTTAATGTCAAATATCCTTCTGTCGTTTATGAATTTGTTTTGTAACATATTTTATGATCGATCTAGTGAAATAGAAGTATCAGTTAATATCAATTATATTGTTGTATTAGCAAAACACGAAGTGTAAAAACAATAAGTAGGATCGCAGAAAAACCATACAATAGGTCTACATTAAACAGCAATACACAACATCTAATCGGGTCAAAGATGTGAAACCGATACGACCTCAATAAGTTTCATCATCACTTCTCTGTTTTGAATTCGGTGTCATTAGTACTTGTACATGTGATATATGAATTAAGCCCTCTGCAGGGGCCCATCCTGACTGATCCAGTCTTCTGGTTCTTTTGATAAAAATGATTAAAAAAGGAAGAAATAACAAAGAATAAAGAGAGATAATTATTATACGTGTCTATTGGGACAATCCAGGCTGCTGCAGCAGGATTATATCAACTTCTAAATTGTTACTAATGTGATCTGTCAAGCTATTAAAGGTCAAATTTATATTGCTTGCTTGCTTGCTTGTTTAGAATATCATCTAATCCGGATTCTCCTTCATCTGGAATTTTACTACAGAGTAAGAGCCCCGAGTCAAAGATTACGGACATATTGTTGATTAAATCTCTAGATTATTATTATAATTACTGAATTATCACGAATACATTTAGATGAGGAAAACCTTGATAGACTTTACACTTTATCCTCATTTTGTTACATGTGATGTACATGTATCTAGTAACCATAGATCTTAGAAGTGAAAAAAGTGAAGACATCGAACAATAATCAATCTCATAAATCCCACAAAGAATACAAATGAAAGAACTGGGTAAACATGGGCCCCTGGACACACCAGAGGCGGGATCAGGTGCTCAGGAAGAGCAAGCATCCCATGTTGGCTGGTCACATTCACCGTGAGGTCTATCTTGATCAGGGGTCAATATCTAGAAGATCCATTTAACATTTCTTTGAGACTTCTTGGTGAAGTATTTTGATTGTGGATACAAGATTTGGATAGATTACTGACTGTCTCCTACTCATGAGTGCAAAGCTCTGCCTAGCAGTCGTCAGAGACAACCTGACATTGTTGTCCATACTGACTGTCTCCTACTCATGAGTGCAAAGCTCTGCCTAGCAGTCGTCAGAGACTGAACCTGACATTGTTGTCCATACTGACTGTGTCCTACTCATGAGTGCAAAGCTCTGCCTAGCAGTCGTCAGAGACTGAACCTGTCATCACAGACTGAAGCTGTCGTGAAAAATAAATGGAGTCAGTTTTGTTTTTGGCTTATTACAAAGTGTTGAAGTGTTGGACTTTAGTTTTCTTTTTGGCATATATTACAAAGTGTTTAAGTGTTGGTCTTTGTACATCACATGTGAAAGAAAAAAATATTTAAAGTACGAAACCTACAGTATACAAAAACTGTTTATAAACACCAATGAAAATGTGAATGTCTGGGTTTTATGCCCCTGTATAAAAGATCTGAGGGCTTATTTGGTTTTGTCCTTCTGTTTGTCTGTCCATCCAAAAATTTAACCTTGCTCATGATTTTTAAATGGTGAGTGATAAGGCTCTCATATTTCATATATACATTCCTTGTGACAATGCCTTTCTTTTTTTATGCCAAAATTTTTGACCTTGTGACCTTGACCTTGGAGTTAAACTTACTTTGAAGAAATGCTATACTAGGCAACATCTCCTAAATTGTTTAAGGTAGTAATTATGTCTCCCCTCTTCCAGGGGCAGACAATTTGTTTTTGTACTTTCTGTCCATCTGTCACAAAATCTTATGAACGCTTCTCTTCCTATATGGCTTATCGGATAGACTTGAAACTTTGTATGATGCTTCATTGCCATTTGTAGATGTGCATATTGTCAGAACAGGAGGATCCAATTATTTTCCTAAAAGTTATAGTGGATCTAAGAGGGGTGGGGATGTAAAATAGCTTGTGAACATTTCTCCTTTATTGCTTATTTCTTTGTACAATGCTAAAAGTTATTGTGGATCTAAGAGGGATGGAGGATGTTAAAATTAGCTTGTGAATTAGTTCACATTTCTTATATATGGCTATCTGATAGATTTGAGAATTTGTACAATGCTTCAATGCCATTTGTATATGTGCATATTGTAGGGACAGGATGATCCATTAAATTTTATCCTTAAAGTTATAGTGGATCTAAGGAATGGAGGGTGTAAAATAGTTTGTGAACACTTCTCCTCCTGTATGGCTTATCGGAGTTCATAATGTCTATGTTCATGCCCATGCTTTCTCCTCCTTGCCATGCAGTACTTTAAGGGGAGGATGTTTCATTTGATGCACTTCCAATTTTGGGAGCTGGGGAGACATTTGTTTTTCTTAAAAATAAGCTTGATCAAGTTATATATTTTATATTGATCCCATATGACAAGAGCTATTATTTGATGCCATGATCTTTGGCATAATGACCTTGAAGTATGACCCAAATTTCAAAACTTTACTTGGATTTTAACCTTGCTCATATCTTGAATTTTGAGTGATAGGGTTGTCATATTTCATCTGTACATTCCTTGTGAGAAGATCTTTCTCTGGGCACCAAAGTTTTTGGTCATGTTACTTTGACCTTGAAGGTTGATCTACTTTTAACCCTGGACATAGTACGTGTTTCACATTTAAAAAAATTGTGTCTTCATTATGTAATTTTTTGTATATCTGCACATACTGCTATTATTTATTTTTGGAGTGTATATAGACTGCAGGCCTTGACTAGGATAGGGTATTGGCAGCAGATTGTCATAAATAACTTGATTTCTTCAATTTTCCTCAAGACAGAAAATAAATCTTGTAACTGGGACATTTCTTCAAGTTACATTGTCTGTGTGACTTTGATATATTTGCATGTTGATTTGCTTTAACATTACCGATTATCTAAAACAAATTATTTCTTACTTGAATGAGATCTTCAAAAGGGATGTCCAGTTGTATCATTAGAAGCTTTATATAGACAGTCCTGCAAACATTTCAGGCAGACTGGCTTTATTATCAAAATCAGAGTGACTTCCCTTTGTACATTTTCAGTTGACCTTTAAAGCTTTGGCATGAAATTGAAATTTTACTGTATCGGTTTTGTAGTAGGGGGATTGATTGATGTGGCAGAATGTCATTGTAAAAGGCTCATGGAAAAAAAAACTATCACCAAGGAATTTTGTTTATGATTCGTTGGGACATATAGACTCCAAGGTTCGAAATTCATTACACAAAACACACAAAATGTTGGAATATCTAAATGTAAATGCAAAATGTGGTTACATACAATAGCCTAAATGAGTTGATTTTTTCCCCATTGTAACTTTATACCCAGGAAAAAAAATCTGTTGTTCTGGTTTTAATTTTTAGTTTTGTTAGTTACCATTTATTTTGGTTGCCATTATTAAATTAGCTTGGTGAATTCGAATATTAAAATTACAACTTTTAAGTGATGAGAGGAAGAAGATGAGAAATGGGATAGCAGCTAAGTGATGATGACACGCTTGACAACTTCCACGAAAAGTAAATTCCAGCCGTCGTTAATGAAAACAGTTACATTATGTTACATTATATTTGGGGGGGGGGGAGGGGGGGCACAACAGTTGAAAACGATATGCATTGTGTCTCGTCTGAATCAGTCTCTGGCATACCTTTGAAATACAACCACTGGAAAAAACTTAAATAATTATTACGAATTAAAACCGATTAACACAATAGTTATTTTGCACTCAAGAGTGTACAGTTGTACATAGTGTGTTTGATAACAGGAACTTTAATTTACATGCATTTTTGAATTATCTGTAATCTAAACAATTGCATTTCTTTTCTCCTTAAATATCAATAGATCCGTTTCCTCAATCAATAGTTATTTTTAATCACCGAAATCTCACATTACGAGAATAACGATGTCATCTTCACAGCATGCAATGCTTTGAGGTATCAAGTTATGTATAGTTCAAAGAATAATGGTCATTTATCATGCAAGACAGGAAGTCATTCACCGCAGGAGAAATAAAGGCATCGGGCAAGATCAAATACAGCCGCAGGGTCAGGGAGCTGATTTGGTGATGTGGAGTATTATTTCGATGGAAAGACTATTGGATTACTGTGAAATCATTGAAATTTGTGGGGCCCGTTTTCGTAGATTTTGCTGTTTTGTTGGGATGTGAATGTGGTTTCTGTAGTGTTCTTTGAAAAATTGTATAAATTTTGTGTTTTGTTGTAGTTTGAAATTCGTGGGATGCAGGTTTTAATCCATGACAATTGAGTCCCCGCAAAATTTAAGGATTCCACAGAATACATTAAAGAACGTAACAATGTTCAAGGTCTGCGTTTTAATTGATTTGGATTGTTAAACTGTTCGATAGTTCATGACCTTCAAACTCTAAGACTGTGGTCACTGCAAGGTCATAATCAAGCAGCGAAGTAGTGCTGGTCACGTGGCCCTTTACGCAGCACATGTGAAAAGTTAACATGCTTGCGGCATAATGCGGCCATCTTTGTGAAGGAAAATGAGTTTTGGCCAAACTACGTTTCCAATATAGCACTGAGGACTCCCTCAGCAGTGTTTTACTGTCTGGAAAAGGCACTAACAAGGTCTTTGTGTATCATTGTCATAGCGTCTTGTTGGTCACTTTGGGCTCCATCAGGAATGCCGTACTGGTACCAGGGTGCTACTCTCCAGACTTCTTTTTGTAGAGTATCTACATGTACAGGAGAAATGTTGGACAGAAAATCGTAGACTCTGCTAGTCTTGGAGTGCATATAATTGTATGGAATGGTAACAGTAAATTTTGAGAAGTTGAAGTGATTTTGGAATGCCCAGGCAGATGGATGATTAGGGTAGGGAAAAAGAACTGGGATGCATCCACTCAGGAGGGAGTCGTAAAAAGATTTCCTTGTAGGAGAATCCCCAGGAGGCTGGAGACAGAAGACGGAATGGAGCATCCAAGGCACTGTGTAGTATCTAGGTTTCTGTGCACATTCCCTGGTAATTAGCATGACCATGGGTGTAGTACTGTTCTGTTTATGCCTCGTGTACTGTTCGTAAGACAATGTGGTCTTTTCTGTGAACTGGTCCATGATGATGTTACGATACCTTATGGATCTCCTAGTGCTGGCTGCCAATAGAATGAATATCTTTCGCTGGGAGGCAGCCAGAAGGTTTTGTATAGAACTGTTTTTTCTCGTCAGGTGAATATAACTGGGATAGGGTACGGAAATCACCCGTTGTCCCAAGGCACTTCTGTGTAACGCCCTCTCAATGGATAGGAAGGTAATGTTCACGGTATTGGGATGTAGGAGATAAGGACAGCTTCCTTTGGATCTCATTTCATGCTCTATTTTTCCCAGAGAAGAAAACTGGGGTTTACCATTGATGAAGTATGGTGTGGAGTTTAAGTAAGTGAACAGTTCCTCAATGAGTGATCTTGTGGCCGTGACGTTGTGAAGTAGGCACTGTAAGCCGATGTAGGCGGGGATGTAGAAATAGTCTGCCTTGTTAGGATCCAGTGTTCGATAAGGACTTAACGCCAACAAATGGTGTATGAGGACTTCTAGAGAAAACTGGTGGCTGTCATAAACAGTTACACCATCTCCAATGTCGAAAAGCCTTGCTCCACTTCCACAGTATTCAAAAGAGTAGCACTCTGGATGTCGTGCCATCAGACGAGTTTGGACGTCTGTGTTGAATTTGTTGGGAAGATTGTATATGTAGATTTTGAAGGGTGTTTGGATGTCCGTGCCACCAACAGAGGCAGATATTGAACAACTCCGTGCATCAAATGTGATGTTTTCTCTGAAAAAAGTCAAAATATTTGGATTTACCAAGGAAGTATTTTTTGAAATGTCTGAAACATGTTTTAGTTTGTTAGGTGGATATATTTCTTCTGTTTCAAATGTCTGGAACATGTTTTGGTCAATAAGGACTAGGTGGATATTTCATCTGTTTGAAATGTCTGGAACATATTTTAGTTTGTAAGGTGGATATTTCATCCGTTTGAAATGTCTGGAACATGTTTTAGTTTGTAAGGTAGATATTTCATCCATTTGAAATGCCTGGAACATGTTTTAGTTTGTAAGGTGGATATTTCATCCGTTTGAAATGTCTGGAACATGTTTTAGTCGGTAAGGGGGATATTTCATCTGTTTGAAATGCCTGGAACATGTTTTAGTTTGTAAAGTGGATATTTCATCTGTTTGAAATGTCTGGAACATGTTTTAGTCGGTAAGGGGGATATTTCATAGATCTGTTTGAAATGTCCGGAACATGTTTTAGTCAGTAAGGTGTATATTTCATCTGTTAAAAATGTCAGGAACATGTTTTAGTCAATAAGGACTAGGTGGATATTTAATCTGTTTGAAATGTACGAAACATGTTTTAATCAGTAAGGTGGATATTTTATCCATTTGAAATGCCTGGAACATATGTTTTATTTGTTAAGGTGGATATTTCATCTGTATGAAATGCCTGGAACATGTTTTAGTCAGTAAGGTGGATATTTCATCTGTTTGAAATGTCCGGAACTTGTTTTGGTCAATAAGGGGGATAATTGCAGTGTTAGAGCACAATCGGGACTGTGTTTTAAGTGCACTATATTTCTACTAAGTGTTGAAAGAAAGCAGGCGGAATCAAAATGGTGGCTGCACGTCTTGCGTATACCTGTTCATTGTGTGGCATATGTTGGAAATCATGAATGTGATGGTTAAAGATTAGATAAAGAAAAACAAAAAAATCATTTCAGGACAAAGATACAAGCATTTAGAAAGTGTTCATGTAGGTCAAGGTCAAAGTAGCTCTTGTAATAAAGGATCCATATACAAAATATAAAAGCTCTACCTTAACAGTTTAGGAGATGTTGCCTTGTTTAACTTTTCTACTAAGTAGGTTAAACTCCAAGGTAACAAACTTTGGTACTAAATGAAAGGTCATGACACAAGGAAAGTTTTGCACAGACAAACAGAAGAACAAAAACAAGTTTTATACAAGGTCAAGGTCATTCAAGTTCCTAGGTTTACTTTGTTGCGTTATAAATCGCGTGTTTTGTTATGTGTGTCTGAACTGCTGCCTGTCCTACCTGTTGTGTGTAGCCTTGACTGTTAACACTGACTTCAGAAAACCCGTAGAGCTGGTACTCACTTCTCCTGCTAGTTCTAGTCTCTCTGCTGCTCCTCGGATACTTTCCAAGATGCTCCAGTGCTTCTCAATCTGATTAGTCCTGTATCCTACATGTCTGTAGAAAACCAGCATCTCCAAAATGATCACCATGACAACAGCGCTTAGTATACAACTCTGTACTCTGAATGATAACATCACAGGAATAATTTTATGATGTCTGTGAAATTATTTTCGAAGCTGTCACAACATTTACAGCCAAATTTGATATTCTAAATCTGGTCCTTTTGCCTGCAAGCTGTGTACAATTTTCTTCCCAACTGTGAGACAAAATATTTTCAACTGATGCAGAGAAAATGAAGTTACACAAAAGGCCATCGGAGGAATCTATACACTCCTCGTAACATCTTGTGGATTAATATTAACAGACAACAGGGACCAGGGGATTTATTTTTTACACAATAAATATATCACATCATGTTTTATTACCATGGGAAAGAGGATGGAGAATAACAGAAATATACCTGCACAATGCGGAAATGAATTTGGCATTCATCATTAATTCTTGCAACATATGTGCAGCACATTTAATCTTTTAACAGATACCGGTAGTCATGGTCGAATTATTGACCATTTCGTTGCAAATAATATATATACAAGGTGTGACTTCCAATACATATTTAATGTTAAATAATGATTTATTTTATGATTTTAAATCAGATCTGAAATAACCCTCAAACAAATTTTTTTTTATTTGATTATCTTATGCATCTTTACCATTTTAATTTACTTTGAATGATTTTTCCCAATTTGAGGAAAATGTCTCTAATTTTTCCCAATTCAAAAGGAGGGGTGGTAGTTTGAAAAACAAAAAAAATCACTGGTAGGAGGTGCATTTAGTGGAACTTTGAATGACTTAGTGGGACAGAGTGGACCTACAGTCAAAAAGGAGCTAGATGAAGAAATGCATTAATTTAAGCGGCTTTTCTTTTGATATGTAAATGTGGGAAATACAAAATACTACCGAAAGAAATGTTTTACTAGAGTGGAAACATAAAAACAATGTCGTATTTGCAAGTAATATCTTAGATATGGTACTTATGACCAACGAAATAACGTGATATAAGATTCTATGTATTTAATTACTCCCTAAATACTTACATGTTTAACTTACTCAGTTTGTGTATCAGTCGAATTCGGGTAATCTAACAGTGTATGAGAAACTTACTGAGTACATTCACTTACACAGTGATGAATATTAGTCCCACTCCCGCGTGTAAACAAATTGTTTCCCGCCTCCCTATGTACGAGAGTTCTCCAAAGGGAAATAACTCGGTTGTATCTCGAAACCGGCGTATTTTAGCAATATTAATAGAACGTGAATTTCCACACAGGCATTCGTTTGATGCTACCAAAAATAAACACAACCAAAGATATAAATAAAATACAAATTAATTTAAAGAAACAACACACATAGGCTTAGTGATGGCATTGCAGAATAGTCTAATGATGATGTAGAACACTTACTTGTAGAAGTAGAAAGATTGTAAACACGAGTTCCCTGTATGTATCGTCTTCTTTACGAGTTCGATAACATGATGGAGCAAGTAGCGACTTTTGATCTAGGAGATATTAATGAAATTGAACTGCGTTATATGGGGCTCAGTCAATGAGGGCAATTTAGATGAAGAGGTGTTGAGCTTTTTACTTGATATTGAAATGGAGCCGAGTTGCATTCCACCGTTCCTACGACACAACCAGTGTTCAACGTCTCCTCCAACACAATGCAGCATACATCCAGTCACCACTTGTTCTGTTTATATCTAATTCAGTTTTTAACCATTGCACCTTTAATTTGGCATATAATCCATTTAATTCTGCACGGTAACTCTACATAACCTGAACGCACAGCTAGTTTTGTTGTTGTTTTCATTGTTACGTATGGGTATTCCTATGCACCATTTCAAAAACCTTGATATTCAAGCTTTTTGATGAGAGAAACTATTTGTTTTTCTATTTTAAAAACATCATTAAAATGATAAGAAATTAACTTATGATTCTTTATTTAATGCATGTATCAAACGAAAAATTGGATGGAAAACTTTTTCATTAATGTGCTATGCTGAAATTTTCCGTCCAATTTTTCGTTTGATACATACATCAAATAAAGAATTATAAGTTTCATTTCTTAAGTCTGAAGAGTGCTGATCTATTGCAGATATGTCACTGATACTCAGTTTTGTTTGTTTCCCCTTTGGCTCTATGTATCTACGTAGATATTTTTGTGGATGTGACTTTGAATTTCTTTTAAACAGGTCAAGGACATTGGGCGGTCCCTGTGGGAGGCGGCTATTCACCACCTGCAGCTGGTGGAGTGTGACTACTTTGGGTTGCAGTATGAAGATTCTCATCGTCTCCGGGTAAACCTTTATGGCAATATTGTAACAAATTCTTGTGTGGATATCTTTTCTATCATGAAGCTTAGACACAGTAGAATTGCTTATTTTTGCGGGGTCAGATTTTCAGGGTTCAAGAAATGTAAGCTTGCCCATCGGAGACTTAATGTCATGATTGAAGAGCTGTTTGTTAATATTCTTTATCCTAGTGCACTTTCTTGAGGTGGGGGTACATCACTGGGTATACCTATTCCACAAAAAGAATGAAAATATGATGCCACATAAAAGACTAATACAGTGGAACCCCGTTATTACGTTTTCCATTTTGTCACGATAAAATAACGTAATACCGGGGGCAACGTAATAAACGTTCCCAGTGAAATCCGTTAAAAATATCATTTGGAAATTGTATATCGTCCGTTGGTACTCCGTGAAGGGGTGTGTGAATATATCTTTACTGTTTCTTTGTTTAAAAGACTATTATACTTTGTTTTATTTACATCTTATCTTTAATGTCCGTAATTCTTCATGTTCTTATCCCTTTTCTTTATTTCTGGTGTAGGATACATAGGATGTTTTGATAAACGTTTTTTCTGCATTCGTTTGGACCGCCATTTTGTTCAACTTTAAAACAATGCGTTCATGTAAATTTCTATCAATAACTCGTTCCGGTTCGTATTCAACATTCGTATTAAAAAAATAACAAAACATCGTTTCATTAAGTTCTCTAATTACACAATACACAACACAATAAAAAAAAAAATCCCACCCCAAAACAACAAAACTATAGACACAAAACGCACACGATACCCAACACTTACACACTTTTCTCACCAACGATAAACACGGAGAACAATTTAAGCGCAATCCACATAAAAAAAAATATAATGATGCACGAAGATTTCATTTATAACGCTAAATGATGGCACTAAAATCACGTGCGCATCAAGGGATTTTACAATATTCACTGAGGTAAATGCTGTGCGAGAATCGGCCGATAACACAGGACAGTTTGATTGGTGTATGTATGGACGAGATTTACGAACACCCAAGCTGCTTGTCCAAACAACGGTCAATTTTTTAATTGACCACCTTTCGTCACCTATGTCCAAGCAGTTACCCAAGCGATTTTAACAATGCTACGATAAATCTTGTCTTTCATGTTCGGTACCAAAGCTGTCCATAAATAGAGTTTTAATAGCGAAGGTAATCACACTATGCTGAACACTCAGGTGGTTGAGAAATTATTTCTTCGATTATCAAAATATGAAAAATGAAGTAAATTTCATAGAGTACAATGTCTAAATAAACATTATTTAATTGTTTATCACTGGCTTCTATACAGGGTATTCACCTGTATTGATGTCGCTAGATCTATCGAAGCGTGATCAGTCAAGCGTCTCTAATCCCCAAACAGACCAGGAAATTTACGTGGTGACTGCCTCAGACAGTCAAGGTGTGAATGACTTATTATTTCGAGAATCATTATTGAATAATTAGGGGTTTATTACGTTTTTGTCGGAATTTTTACAACGTAATACCGAGTCCCGGCATCTTAGGGCAACGTAATAACGAGGTCTATTTTATATAGGTTTGTTAAGAAATGGTTTTGTGCTTTGAAATTTCAACGTAATATGCGGACTAACGTATTAAAGGGGGAACGTAATAACGGGGTTCCACTGTAATTTTAAACCTGTATGAATGATTTGCCTTTTCTGGGCAAGAGCAAATTTTTTATAGTTTGTCGTGTAACTCTTCAACATTTTACTTTGAGGTTTAAATGCATAGTGTATGAAATTTGTCACTGATTTGAGAAGTATCGTGTTAATATGAGTTGCTCGATTTCAGTGCTGGTTGGACAATGATAAATCCATTCTGAAGCAGCTTCCCTCCCCGGATTCTCCACTCGAGTTCTTGGTCAAATTCTACACACCAGACCCCGGGATGCTGGAAGAGTTCACAAGGTCAGGCCATTTCTCATCAAAGACACTAACTACCATAACAGTCGATTACGAGTTTGCTGATGTTCTGACTATCTTTAGTGGAAAATAACACTATGAAATGATGCTGGGTTTTATTTCAAAGAGGACATGACGTGGAACGATTACATATTACACAATACACTGTAGATCACTTTTATTTCGTGAGATTTTATTTTCGCGAGGATACGAGGATTTATTTATTCATGAGACCTAACTTCCGCAAATTATTATTTATTGCTGAATTCTTGTATATTTTTAAAAGAATTTATTTGTGAGAATTAAATTTTCGCAAATAACTAGTCTCGCAAAATTATGTCTGAATAAATAAATTCTTTTGAATGAAATGT
The DNA here is from genome assembly GCF_947568905.1 of Ostrea edulis. Taxonomy (NCBI): domain Eukaryota; kingdom Metazoa; phylum Mollusca; class Bivalvia; order Ostreida; family Ostreidae; genus Ostrea; species Ostrea edulis. Next base: position 31,455,502 of record NC_079172.1, on the reverse strand, counting down.
AATTTACAGTATCGTACTTTGTGATTTAGTGAGTTGACGGGTTATATGATTGCAGGTACTTGTACAGTCTCCAGATTAAAAAGGATCTGGCCAGCGGGTCCATGATATGCAGTGAAAATACCGCAGCACTGATAGCTTCATACATAGCTCAAGGTGAGATTGTCCCTGGTGGAAAGTGCTACGGAATATTGTTCTTTCTTTATATTGGAGATTTCATCAACAGAGGAAGATCTGGTTGTAATAGATGCATTTTCTTTTCTATTTTTTTCACAGCGGAGATTGGCGATTTCATCATTGAGGAGTATAGAGATTACAAGTATCTGATGGTTCTGGGCTCCCTAGTTCCCAACCAGACAGAGGAAATGCTGAAGAAAGTTGCAGAGTACCACAAACAACACATGTAGGTTTGAATTTATTGTAAACCTCAACAGTATTTCTGGCCAGTTGTGGAATTTGTTATTTCGTGGTATATCAATTAATGGGTTTGAATAGATCTGTAATGAAATTGTAGTGTTTGGGTATTGATTTTCTGCAATTTGCATGATCGGCAAAAGATTTGATCATATGTGTCTCTGTCATCGAGTATTTTATTATTGTGTATGGAGAAGGCTGACCAAAGTGAATTCTATGTTTTGTTGACCATATACATAGGGTTTTTAGCTCACCTGAGCTTTAGTGAGCTTTTCTGATCAAAATTTGTCCGTTGTCTGTCGTCGGTGTCCTTGTTGTAAACTTTTCACATTTTCATCTTCTTCTCCAGAACCACTGGGTCAATTTCAACCAAACTTGGCACAAAGCATCCTTGGGTGAAGGACTTTCAAATTTGTTCAAATGAAGGGTCATGCCCCTTTCAAAGGGGAGATAATCACAAAAATGCAAAAATAGGGTGGGCTGGGTCATTTAAAAATCTTCTCAAGAACCACTGGGCCAGAGTAGCTGAAATTTACATGAAAGCTTCCTGACACAATGCAGATTCAAGTTTGTTCAAATCATGGGCCCTGGGAGTAGGTTGGAGCCACAATAGGGGATCAAAGTTTTACATGCAAATACATAGGGAAAATCTTTAAAAATCTTCTTCTCAACAACCACTGGGCCAGGAAAGTAGAAATTTACATGAAAGCTTCCATCATAGTGCAGATTTATGTTTGTTCAAATCATGGCCCCCAGGGGTAGGATTGGACCACAATATGGGATCAAAATTTTAGTTAAAATACTTGAATCTCATACAAATCTCTGTAAAAGATACATAGGACTATGTTAGATATTGTATTAATTGTTTGGACATGAATATTGCTCCATTGAAACCAGAAAGGAACTACCTTAGTCGTATAGGATCATGTATCAATCAACAACTTTGGGTTTGTAGCTGCTTTGAGTAAATTTGGAATAGAACCTGTAAATTTACACCGAGCAGGAGAGTTCTTGCAGTTTTATGCCAACAGTGAAATCATTGTAAATAGCAAACTGCTGCTAATGGCTAATGGAGAGATTCATTTCCTTACAAAATGAAAGTAAAAAATTCATTAATACTCAGTTTATTGGGAAGCTATTTGTCTAGGAAACAATTAGTTTGATTGATGTGAGCATAAAAACAGCAGATATGGTAGTAAATATATGACCTTCATTGATTGGTCATTATTGGTGATTTTCTTCTGTAGCAGGGTTTTGTGATGAAACACTCATTTTCTGAATTTAAGAATGAATTACATGACAGTGTTCAGTTACAGAAAAAAAATTGGGTTGAACTGACTTGTATACTGCAGATAAATATATGTTTCAACTTTTATGTTTGTGCTAAAACTATGTAACCTTTGTAATTTAACATGTCTTTACACACTGGGATAAGCCTCGTTATTTTCCCAGCCCCAAGTACTAAGCTGAAGTTTAATGGCCATTTTCAAAAAAAAATCTTATAACTAAGATAAGAAAAATTATCTCTCACCTGTGTATATACTAGTTTTACTTATTCAGAAATATATGCATGAAAAGTTATATAAGACTTAGTATATTTAAATTATCGTCTTAATCGTAAGATTTTTTTTATGAGAAGAGCCACAGACATAGTCTTGGCTCATCTGAGATGGGAGTAGTTGAGACATCACTGTTTCTGCACACATTATTGGGGCTCATCTGAGATGGGAGTAGTTGAGATATCACTTTTTCTGCACACATTGTTGGGGCAGTTTACCTAAGACAAAACTGAACAGTTCAGTATCTCGACATTATAAACCTATTAAGGACACTTGCAATTCACAAAAAATTGATTCATGGGTGGATATATATTTCTATGCATATTCTGGCTATGATTAACACAAATATCAAATTCCTACATTTTAAGGAACATGTACATTTCTTATGATGTACAAAAGTTGGGATATGTATCCCTTCCCCATATACAATGAAAACCCACTGTATTAGACATAATTGTGACAAGGAAGGCAAAAGTAAGATTCCATGGATGAAATGGTTTTATTTTACTTCTATAAACAATAATTTACCCATGGGGATCCGGGTTAGAATAGGTCCTCAGTATCCCTTGCTTGTCGTAAGAGGTGAATAAATGGGGCGGTCCTTCTGATGAGACTGCAAAAACCAAGGTCCCCGTGTCACAGCAGATGTGGCACGATAAAGATCCCTCCCTGCTCAAAGGCCATAAGCGCCAAGCATTGGCCTAAATTTTGCTGCCCGTCACAGGCAGTGGTGACGTCTCCATATGAGTGAAACATTTTCAAGTGGGATGTTAAACAATATACAATCAGTCAATCATAAACAATAATTGAGTGTCCATTTTCATCATTTATGAAGAAAGTTTGTAGTACGTGTCGTTACTTGAAATCCTTTTTGTACGAGATCCTGCTGTGTAAGTGAATTGCAATCTGTATGTATTCTTACAGAGGAGAAAGTCCTGCAGAGGCGGAGGCGGGACTTCTAGACACAGCTAGAAAAGTGGAAACATACGGAATGAAGCTTTGTATAGCCAGGGTAAGCAGATTGTCGGAGCGGAGGGTGGAGTCTGAGCTGTGTGTGGGGTTTTTAAAGCCGCAGATATGTGATGTTTAATAAGAAATATTAGTGTATATAGTACTTCTATGATTTGCTGCTACTGAATATCACATAGATTTCTTTATTTTACCGATATTTGACATAGTGATTTTTTTTTCTTGCAGGATCACGAGGGCACGACCCTAAGCCTGGCAGTTGCTCACTTGGGCATCTTAGTC